>NC_048421.1:10349506-10386688 GCF_013103735.1 Etheostoma cragini | reverse complement strand
GATTTCTAAATTATTCCATTCCTTTTTTACTCACAATTTGTACAGTGTCCCAACTTTTTTGGAATCGGGTTTGTAGATGAGGTGGTCAAATGCACTCCAGGCTGCAGCCAGGTGTTCGAGTAAAGAAATATGCACGCCAACGCGTTTAAAGCTTGTGTTTCCACACACCTGTCCAATTTTTGTCTCTAATCGCATTTCTGTTTTCTCTTTTCTTTCTTCCTCTTCTAGGAAACAGAGTAAGCCTGACCTTTTGCAATCTCTCTGTCTTTAGAGGAACATTTATTTGCACTGAAATATTAAAACAACAAAAACAAAGACAGACAAATAGAGGTCGTCTTTATGACGGTGTTGTAGCCAAAACATTGAAAGTTCAATGGGTAAAGGTTACCTCAGGCTATGAACACAAAACTACCAATCCTTCACTGACTCACACTTCTACCGAGCCAATAAGCTCAGTTACAAATGCATACTCTCACATATCCCATTATTTTATCAAAAGTCAACGACGTTCTGTTGAATTCCTCCTGAAAAGATGGGAACATGACATCTGCCACAACAGACCTATCGTTCTTATCTGGTTACTAGGAAAGAGGAAACAGTTGAAATCATTGATGTTGCGTCACTGACAAAATTCCATGCTAGAGCTACTCATTAGGAAGGTGACCATGATGACATTGTTAAATGGGTTTTGTAAAGTGCAGCCACAAATGTGGAGTATTTTTTCTCAAATTAAACAGAAGTGCGGTTCATAAAAATCTCCCTTCAAGGTCCATTCCACAATGTATGACATTTTTCTGAAGAAGCCTTTAAGACAAGTGCATTTAGCCCATTATGTGCCTGCAGAAAATGCATGTGAATGCTGAAAAGCTAAATTGATAAAGCTAAACTGGATTGCTGGCATAACTGCATAAGTAGAGGGTGAAGTAGTGAGAATACTTGGGAAACGTGGGAATGGTTTTAATAAGTATGAATTTCATTGAAATGTCAAATAATGGCAATAATATATCAAACAAAAGCGGAATATTTTAAGTTTAAAAAAAAAAAGCTGTTGCTAGACTGAATTGCTGGTTAAACTGTGTAAGAAGGTGAAGTTGTAGGGAAAAGTGGAAATGGTTTTATTTAATAAAAATTTCTTTTAAAAAACAGAATAATACCAATATGGTATGAAAGTTTGTGATATGAAAGCTGATGCTAAACTAAATTGTCTTAAAGAGTCTTGTATAGTATGTCAAAACAAATTCACAGTCATAGTATAGTATATTGAAAAAAGTCGTAACATAGATTGTCAAAAAAGTAATTAAAATGTCATAATATTTAGAAAAAATCATGGTGTAGTATTTTGAAAAAAAAAAAAAAAAAATGCCATACAATATTATGTCCAAATATAGCATGTCCAAAAAAGTCATGGTAAAGCAAATGGAAAAAGTCAGAAAAAAATTCATATTACAATTAGATGAAAAGGTTCACAAAAAAGTCATAAAAATATAATATAATATATATATAATAATAAAAATGTCGAAAAAGTCAAAGTATAGTATGTTGAAGAAAGTCATAGTATGGTATGATGAAAGAAGTCATACAAAAGTCACAGCGTAGTACGTCAAACAAAGTCCTAGAAAAGTCATAGTATTTGTATAAAAAAAACATTGTTTGTATGTCAAAAAAAGTCATAAAATGTAATAGTATATTGTGTAAAAAAGTCATATATTAGCATGTCAAAAAAAGTAATATAACAAGTAGTAGTTTAGCATGTCAAAAAAGTAATGAAAAGTCAAAGGATAGCATGTCGAACAAAGTCATAGTATAGTCTGTTGAAGAAAGTCATAGTATGGTATGACAAAAAAGTCAAACAAAAGTCATAGTATAGTATGTCGAAAAAAATTATAAAAAGTCGTAGTGTTGCATATCGAAAAAAGTCATATAAAATTCATTTTACAGCATGTCGACAAAAGTCATAAATAGTCTTAGAATAACAAGTCAAAAAAAGGTGTATTCCTAGAACAAACCTTCTATGCCACCAATGAAGTTACACTTTGAACTGTTCTCTTGGCGTATTTTTATTCTTCATTTCTGATATGAAACCTCAAAACAGACCATTATGAGATTGGAACCCACGACTACTGGAGTCTTCGATCTATGTCACATTGGCCCATCTCATCTGGCACTCTCACCATTGTCTTTAGCATATTTTCCTTCTTCATTTTGGGTTTTAGACATTAAAATGAATTGCTTCTTACATGGTTTGAATCCATAACCTCCACGCTTCAAACAGATCTTCTGGTATATATAACACAGAGCTATATGTGAAGCTTGGTGCTGAATGATTTGATGTTGTATTTATTGTTTAACATTACTGAGGACCGAAATGATAGTCATGATGATCGTGTTTATTCGAAAAATGTCATAAAAAGTCATGGCATAGTATGTCCAAAAGTGTCTAGTATAGTATGTCGGAAAAGTCATGAAAAGTTTTAGGATAGTATATTGAACAAAGACTTTTTATGACTTTTTGTGACTTTTTTGTGACTTTTCATGACAAAAAAAAACTTGTGTGTCGAGAACAAACCTACCGTGCCAAAAACAAATTTACACTTTAAACTGTTCCCCTGGCGTATTGGACTTCCTCATTTTGGATGTGAAACCTCAAAACAAACAGACCATTATCAGGTCGGAACCCATAGCCGCTGGGTTCTGCCAACTAGCATATTATCACACTGCCCCATCTTATCTGCCACTCTCACCTTTGCTTCTAGCATATTTTACTTCTTCATTTAGGGTTTTAGACCTTAAAATGAAATGGTGCACACATGTTGTATTTATTGTTTAACATTACCGAGGACAGAAATGATAGACATGATATTGTTTTTTGAAAAATATCATAAAAAGTCCTAGCATAGTATGTCGAAACATTCACGGTATGACATGTCAAAAATGTCATAGTATAGTATGTCAAAAACTGTCTTGTATAGTACGTCGGGAGAAGTCAGGAGAAGTCTTAGTTTAGTATGTTGAAAAAGTCATGAAAAGTCAAAGTATAGTATGTCAATAAATTTCATAAAAGTCATAGTAAAGTATATTGATAAATCTCTTAAAAGGTTGTAGTATATTACGTCGAAAAAAATCTAAATGTAGTACGTATAAAAATTCATAAAAAAGTCAAAGACTATTATGTCATAAAAAAGTAATTGTAAAAAGTCATTGTATATGTTCAGAGAAGTCTTGTTTAGTATGTCAAAAAAATCGTTAAAAGTAACAGTGTTGAAAGTCATAGTATAGCATGTCAAAAAAGTCATAAAGTCATATTATAGCATTTCGAACAAAGTCATAGTACAGTATTTTGAACAAATTCATAGTATAGTATGACATGAAAGTCATATAAAAGTCATAGTAATGTATGTCAATAAAAAATCTAAGTATATTATGTCGAAACAAATGATGAAAAAGTCAAAGACTTATGTTGAAAAAAGTCATACTATAGTTTGTTGAAACAGCTCATAAAAAAGTCATAGTAAAGCATGTTGAAGAAAGTCATTATACGGTAAAATCATAGCATGTTATGTAAAAAAAGAGTCATGGTATAGCAAGTTCAAAACGTAATGTAACATTTTTGGTAAAATGGCATAAAAAGTCATAGTATAGAATGTTGAAAAAGTCTCAAAAAGTCATGGTACAGTATGTCGATAACGTCATATAATATGTCAAAAAAGCCCCACCCCCACAAATATCATTAAAAATCATGCTGTGTATTGTAAGCAACGTAGACTTTAAATATCTGTGTCAGTAGTAAAACAATTCAAACCCCCAAAAAAGCTTTTAGCCGTCGTGATATTAAGGGTCATATTGGAGATCTACAGGTGTTTTTCTCAAATATGATTTCAAGTGGTTGATCAGTTGGTTTGCTTCAGGTAAATATACATCCTCTGTCCCAGACGAAACCTTATATTTATGTGGAGGATGCAAGATGATTTTATGATTCTAATATGAGCGCGTGGTGTACCTATGAACCTAACTCATATTTAGAGATCTTATTTTAAAGATTAGGTTTCAAAAAAGAATATTTTGGCCCACTTCAGCAATTTTATGTTTATTGTTGTTGTTGTCTCCCCCCCGCGCCCCAACTCTTAGACAAGATTTACGCACATGGTTGCTGGTTTTACATCTCTCATCCATCTGTTCCACATTAGCTATCCTCAATTTTTTTAGTTCCTTATTGGTGAACTTCACTAATGATGAATGTTCAGACCACTCTGAACAACATTCTTCTTAAAACATTTTACAGCTTACAAAAGAGATTTTTGAAACACCTTTCTTCTTCAGGTTTGAGCTCATTCTGAAAAAATAATAGACCTGGGACATTGTTTGATTGTACTTTACTTTACTATTTTCAGCTCTAGGAGAGGTGAAAAAACTGAAACGTGAAAGAGAGAGACAAAGAAAGAGTAATAATGTGTGTCAGTAAGGTGATTAAAAATGGAAACTCCTCTCCCTGCCGTCATCTGATCCACTCGTGCAGCCGTCTGCACACAATGGCATTACCTCAGACTGGAGGAGCTTGTGTTTCACACAGAGGACACCAGGCAGGACAACTGCAGTCCAGCCCATTCATCGTGGAGCAGCAGCTTTTTCTTGACTATCCGCAGTATCCCCACATAATGATTAAAAAATATGCTCAAAGAGTATCCAGCTACTACATTTTTCATTTGATCTGGCTCTGAATAATACAGTAGTGTTCTTTCCATTTAAATGTAGTATTTTAACTACATCTGTTTTTCTATTGAAATACAATAAGGCACAGTCTGAAAATAAATGGAGCGGGAGTCCTACCACAGTGAGCATTATTATCCTCATATAATTCCAACGCAGTAGAAAATACATGTTGATTTAAACAACACCTTTAGGTTAGTGTGGTCAGGTGCTAGTGCGGATGCATAGATAAAACCCCAAAGAATGTTCACCATGACAGGTTATCCATCTCAAGCAAGACTCTGCACATGTAGTCATGTCACTGAGTGTAAAAATCATAAACTGTATGTATAACTCATTTCCCACTTATCCAACAGTCCTGAAAAGGTCAAATCAATTTTGCACAGATCTGCCAGAACTCCACCTTTGAGCCCACCTTTGATTGATTTACTCTCTACTGGATCCACACTTCTAACTTTATGGTTTCTTTAGGATTCCAATTACGGGACAGATCTTCACTACTTTTGAAAAAGAGCAATGTGCTTGATTTACTCAAGCTGGTGGTTTTCTCTCCACTGTTCCCTAATTCTACTCCTGTCTGTCAGATGTGTGTCTGCTTCTGTGCATATTTTGCTGTATAGGCATATGTGTGCATGATTGCATTTGTGCGTATTGGACTGGAAATGCTTGAATCATTCAATAAAAGGTGGATTGGCAAACGCTGGGCGTTGGCTGGCGTCCCTGCCAATCTGCTTTGGTCAGGGTCAGGCACTGTGGTCTCCACACCCTGTTAGGCGGCTCTGTTTGCACAGCGAGTAAGGGCACCGCATGACATGTCACCTGGTCGCCATAGTAACAATGTGGTCAGGATTACCTGTAAAGCCTGCAGAAAGATTTGGCTGAGAGCAATTTCTTGTGTTCAGCCAGTTTTTCTTTTTTGTCTACTTTCTCTCTTTTTTTAACCTGTCCTGCCTCGCAGCCTGGTATACAGTATGAGGACCTGAATACTGTTGTGTCGAACAGATTTTACTTTTAACAAGAGAGTTTTAATACACCTCTTTGTCTTTTTTATTAATTATTTATGATTTGTCACCGGGTGGGAAAGGGGGACAGAAATGGGGTTGGGGGGGGCACAAACAGACACCATAGAGAAGGGACCATACCTGTAAGAGAAAGGGGATGGGGGCTGGCCCCAACAGAAAAAAAACAAAGGAAAAGAATAATTGCACAAAGCAACAAAACCTGCAAGACATCAGGGATGTGGACTTGGGGCAGAGAAAGACAAACAAACAAACATACAACAACAAAATAATGACAACGAGAGAGACAGCCGAACAAGCAATAAACAGCTGATATAAGAAAACAACTGAGGGGAAATTAAAAGGAGACAAATTCAAGCAAAATAAATAAAAACAACACCATACAACACAGCCATGAGAACTAGAATACTTACAATAGATTTACAGTTTTTGCCTTTTGCTTACAGATTTTTTGCCAAATTTGACTCATTGTGTCAACACTCTACACACAAGTCAAATAGACGAAGCACTTGCCAAAATAAAACGCTGCAATCAAAACTCAACACTCTTTTCTAAAAATTTAATTCTTGCAAAGAAACCATGCACACAAGCATCATTTGAATTACTCTTTCATATCACCAGCAGCACATTGATGGGCTTCATATATAACACTGCAGTCTTTGTGTTTCTATTTTCATTGTCATTTTCTCAGACTCAGTCTTCTTGAGTAGAATTCATGCAGTTATCAAAGAAGAGTTTTTACAAAAAAAAAACACTCTTACAGAAATAAAGAAAAATAGAATCAAAATCATCATATTTTCTTCTCTATTTTTATTTAACAAAATAAAAAGTAAAAACACTATAACAAGTTGCTATTGCTATTGGTATTTGCTATTTGTGTGTGTGTATTTGTGTATGTGTGTGTGTGTGTGTGTGTCTGTGTGTGTGTGTGTGTGTGTGTGTGCATTAGCCTGTTGCAGAATTTAGTTAGTTAGTGTGAGCGGGGCGTTATAACCGGGATCCCCTGACCCCAGCAGCAGGAAGGCAGGAAACCCAGTAGCCAGGGCACCCTGGTGCCCCCCCCTCCCCCCGAAAGCCCAAGGACTCGAGACCACATGTCCCGAGGAAAGCCATGCCCCTCCCCAAGGGAGAGCAGCAGAGAGCCCTGCCAGGAATATTATTGCTAATTCCATATTGTGCCACTAGATCCGGGAATGGAATAAAGTTTTATCTAACAAACACAATGCGTCTGCCTCTTCCTTTCTCGTTTGCTTCTTCTGTTCTCATTTTATTTTTATATCTCTTCAGCAAGTTGATATCTATGAATCTCTCTCTTCTTGCTGTCCTGACACACTGCAGTAATTTTAAATGGCGCACAGTTTGCGTCATTGACCTGGTATGTGTGGCATCTGTTTCCTGATCCTGGGCGGTTCCATACATCAACACACTGACCTTTTGTGGCTCATGTGGAAAAAAAAGAAACAAAGGAGCCCACAATAAGATATGAAATTGTTTTACAAAATGTAAAGCTTTTAAAAGCCAATGAGAGAAATAACATTTTTAGCAGACACCACCCTACTGAGGAAGCTGTTTGTGTAATTCCTTATCACACAATTAATGGTTATCCTATTGTGTTATCATTCCAAAGTACCATGAAGTAATTGTTTTGTGATCTCAGGCAGATGGATTTCAAGAGAACTGATAACAGCAGTGACTTCTAAGTAATAAGACACTAATTCTCGATAACAAAGTAAACTGAAGTAAGCAGTACTGACCACTTTACTTCCACAGAAGATGTGACACAAGTTGCACTCTGTGCACACACATGCAGTGTGTGCATACTTGGACTTTTTGGAAACAAATTAACAGCACAGGACTTGTTTTGAAAAACAATGTGCTGCAGCTGCTTTTGTATATTCTGTCCTGCCTGTGTCTGACGTCATACTTCGTAGCTAATGGAAAATCCTATGACATACTTCAGACCCCGTTTAACATATGTATCTTAAACAAATTTGTTAATGTTTTCTCTGTGTGGAACTGGAGTTACTTTTGATGGTAAGACACATTTGCAGTTTGGTCACACACTTGATGTGTCATCCTGTATTCCCTAATTTCCCTTATTTCGCAAGCCATTGGCAATTCTCATCCTTTTTTGGGAAACGGTGATTTCATGGGAATACACCCTATGTGAAATGTTTGGAAGCTTACGCTCATGTGGGAAGGGGGCACTGTGGAAAAGGGGGCTTTTCTGCTGTCGAAGATAAATAACAACTTTTTCTCCCTACAAATGGATAATAAAAATCAGTCCCCGTCTTTGAATGTCAAGAATTCACGAATATTTGGATAGTATTGTTGTATTTCTCAAAACCCAATAAGAAGAAATACTGCAAAAGCTACACCTGCACTGTATAATGAAATCAAGTCAAAATGACTCAGATTGTAGAAACAAAAGCTTCACAAGCACATTCACACAGACGGCCTGTTGCCTTGCAGATGTGGTGTTTCTATGCGTATAATTGTAATGGGTTTATGCAGGGACAAAATGGGTGATCGCTGACTTTTGCGTATCAGTTGTCAAACATTTACATATTCTATTCTCCTTTTACACACTCCAATTAACACACAGCTGCTCTGAGCTACTTGATAGTAAATCTAACCAGTAGGTGACTTTATGAGAGTGATGAGGAGTCAATATAAAACGTGACCAGAAACCTCATTTTTTATAAGTGTGGGTGTCTATGACAATAAGTATTGATTATAGGTTAAGTTTTATTCTTGTACATAAACTAAAAAGGGAGAGAGGTTTATCTATAAAATTCTATAATCCAAACTAATAAATGACAGGAAATTCTGCATACGGGAACCTGAATATGATGTGCAGTGGAGTGTAATGAGACATTTCCCTGTGTCATATCTGAATTACTGGAATAAATGGACATTTGAATGGCGCTTGTGTTATTTGGCTTCCAAATAAGGCTACTCATTTGATTTCCAGGAAGGTCAGATGAGGGGAAGCAGTATTCTACATCAATTTTGATCTATTCAAATAGGTTTAATAGACTTAGAATAGTCTTGTCCCAGAAAAAAGCTGCTTTTTTCTTCTCATTATTTTCATCTCATGCCTTTTTTCTTTTCGTGAGAGCCAAGTAGTTTGTGATGTTGCAAGCTAGTGGTTTATGGGAAGCGTATGCTTTCTGGTCGTCTTGATGTGTTAAGAAAACTCTTAGTTTTGCAACAGACTTTTCCAGGAAGCAGGGAGAGGGCTCGTTTGACATAGCTTACCTGAGTCAGATTAGCATAAAGTTATAACGTTCACATCTTTGATGTCCAAAGTCTCGAGGGTTTCACTCTCACTTCACACAATTTGCGGTGTGAGTTTATCTCGCTGTATCTGTCTCTTTCTTTTTCTCTTGCCATCTTCTTTGTGTTTTCTTCTCTGTTCTCTGCCCCCCTCCCCCCGCTCCCACCCACCCACCCCCCCACACACACACACACACACACACACACACACACACTGGATGAGGAAGTAGCACATTGAGTAAAACTATGTCAGACGTGGTGAAGTGTCTCTCTTTACAGCTTCATGGCGTAATTTTTTTATATTGATGAACATCCGTCACTTTCAAGTCATTGCCAACTAAGTTGATCCAAAGCTAATTAAGACGTTCAGTTCCCCAAAACTCTCTCTGTATTTCTCAGTAATCCCAGTAATATAGAAACTGGTGTCATCTGGCAATTTTTGCCCGTAGAAACTTGAGTGAAGATAATTACCTAATAATTACTCCAAAGAAGTCCATTGTGTTTTTTTAATCCTCCATTTCCTCCTTAGTTACAAGTAACTGCGTGGAGGAGAGGTGGGGGTGGTGTGTTATCCCTCTTGCGCCTTGTGGATGCATCGTGTTGTTGCTGTATAGAATTACTCATGTGGGAGACAGAAACTATGCATTATAGCTTTAAGTAAAATATATAAAACACCTATGCTAGCCTGGGATTAGGTGCTCTTACCAACCTACAAAACAATGACGGAAACATGACTATACTGTGAGCATCGATCAAATTAAAGATGTTTCCATCAGATGAGTGGATCATGGAAAGATCTAGAGAGAATCAAACTGCAGCAGAAAAAAACTGGGCTTTAGTTACTACCTCCCGATGAGATCCGTCAGACCTCTAAACTTTTACTGAACTAAAAATTTGGTAACTCTTACAGAAACTGTGAGGACTCATATCCACTTTGCCCACCCAACAACAAAGACATGGAATAATTTGATCTGACTGGATGCTGTTTTCTATCTATATCCGACTAAACACCACACTCATACACTTGTGGTAAAAACATAGAGTTTAGAGGAAACTAATCATATGGCAGGAGTGGGCCACCGGGTGTTATCATCACCACAGTTGAAACACAGGGGTCCCGGCAGTGTCACTTCCTATCATGCTGTGGGTAAAAGGAGGTGGGGGAGGGGTTTCTGCTCCCTCGCACACACCATGAAAGAGAGAGAAACCCGAGGGAGGTTTCTCTATCTGTCAACACCAATGTTTTATTAGAAAAAGCCACGTGTTTCAAGTTGCTTCATTTAAAATAAAGGACATGAAAACTTGTGAAACTTAGTAAAAGCTTCTGATTACACTGGCTGTGCAAACACATATACATTCCAGATGAGTGGTTCAGATGTTGGCTCGAATTACATGTTCTTATTACCAATTAATTTGTTCCTTCCAAACCCACTTTTGAGGTGAGCATTTATCCTTTTAATTGCTTTAATAAGTCTAACCGTTTACTTATTGGTTTCAATTAAGCACAACCAGTAACTCAGGCTGAGTTTGGGACGTGAAGGTTTGTTTCTGTGTTTCCACTTCTACTCACGCACATGTGTCATTATCCTGCATGGGATTTAGAGTAAAGCAAAACTGTTGTGGCAAAACACAGAGCAGATTGTGTGGGGCTGTGAGTGGGGCTTGCTGTGCCCACACATGGATGGTGTAAGTTTGAGAATGAATTAAAAAAAGGGAACCGGAGAGATAGAGAGAGAGATGAGAGAGAGAGAGAGAAAGAGAGAGAGAGAGAGAGAAAGAGAGAGAGGGGGATAGAGGTTAGGAGGATTGATTTGCATACAATCTGGTCACATTTGGTCAAGGCACACAGGTTATAACCAACATCTGAAGGGTTTCCTGACACGCCACAGGATGAGTCACACTTCTCAGAGGCCGCAATCAATTCCGTGAACTGTTACTAAGCAACTCCCCTCCCTTTTCTCTTCCCATTCTTCTATCTATAGTAGTCATTTTCTTATTCATACAAAGTGTGTCAGACCAGCTGTACTGATACTGCTACCCTTCATGCTGCCAAGAAAGGTTTCACGGCTTTATCTGTAACTAAAGTACTTTTTTGTGACTTGTATCGTGTTCTTTTTCCATTGATTTACTAAAACAACAGTGAGTGAAATGAAAACTATTTTTTTGTTTCCCCCCTACATTTCAACAAACTACAGATGACAAATGGGTTGATTAATTTACAGATTAGCAGGTGGGGTTAGTAAGTGAGTACATTTAATCAAATACTGTGTAGGTTTCAAGTACTTTCAAGTACAGAAATAGAACTCCCTTTAAATGATTACATTTTAGGTTACTCTACACTGTGACTCCTCTCCATTGCAGAAGCAAACACTATACTTTTAACTCCAGTACATTTATTTCCTGTGCATTTCTAAACTGTGGTATTGTTACTTTTTCATTAGGAAATGATCTGAGTGCTTCTTGCTCTAAAGCTTTCAGAAACACCTGCCAAAATCCCACCCTTTCATCAGAGTTGAAGTTATGTACATGTTCAAAATAAACTTATTTTTAATTTTAAATGTCAATTACAGTCCCACAAACACTCAGTGATCATTACAGATTATTTGAACAGTTTTTCATCACATTTACTGAAAACAATAATTCACTTCCCCTCGCTCTATACGGTGTCAAAAAGTTCCAAAAATGCACAGTAAACCTCACAACCACAAACGTTATGCAACATTGTATGTGTGTGCATCACATAGAAGGAAGTTCCCAATAAGCTAAGAGTTCACAACTACAGCTGTGCATTTCTCAGAGATCATTTCACTGCTGGTCGGCAAGATACAGCGTCAACATCTGGAAACGTTTGCACCTGTGCAATCAATCACACTCACTATTTCATACTTACTGTAATACACAGAGCTATTTCAGCACTTCCTCTGCAATGTAAATTGAGCAAGTGTATTTCTAGTTGGAGGCATTTTGCAAGAGTGTACTGTACATTTTAGCATCTTTGTGCCGGGATATACTGCAAATGATATGTAGCAATAACTTTTCCTGATTTGAGCAATTGCAATTTGCATTTATTACAACAGTTCCAGTCTTTCTGTAGTTGCACTTCCCACATGGATGTTGATGAGGACTAAAGATGGAGAACTCGTTTGGTATAAAGACAAACTAACATGATAGCAGGATTTTAGATGAGATAGATATTCAGGCAGGATGTGTGTGTGTGTGTGTGTGTGTGTGTGTGTGTGTGTGTGTTTGTGTGTGTGTGCGGGGTGAGTGAGTGAGTGTGTGTGTGTGTGTGCAGATGATGGGAACATTGATCCATTCCTTACAGTCACAGTGTGTACTTTGTGACTCAACCTGCAGGATACTAATCATCAACTTTATTCATTCTATGGTTTTATGAGATATCTCGCCCTGTTAAGACATTTCCTCAGACTGCGATAAATAATTACCAATTTTATTCACAGACACATTAGAAGCCTTCATAACAGTGTCCACAGGGAGCTATTCATTAAGTACACCTCACACTCAATCCACGCTGGTATTTTGTGTAAGCTGTTTCCAGAGCTGATTGATGTTATTGTGGTAAATACACAGTGAAATGTGGTTTTGTTTGTCTAAGAAAAAGGAAGACTGTGCACTTTATTCTTGTGACATACTGGTAAACCAGCTGGAACAACCACCAACACCACAACATAAACCAGCGGCAAGACGAGAAACAGTGTTATGCCATAATGATAATTTTCTGAGTATAATGCCATGTAATAAATGCAGAAAGTTATCATTACACTGAAAAAGATTATTTTAAAAAGAGAGATATTAACAGGGAGAGACGGTGTGTTAAATCCAAGTTTCCAAATCTTCTAAATCTCCATATATTAAACACATGAGTCAGCCCAGTGAAAATGAGTCTGCCTGCGTTCATCCTGTCCTCTTCTGACCTGTGAGCTCGTTTTTCTAAACAATGTTTACTTACCATCACCGCTGTGGAAATGGCATTCAGCAAAGTTTAAATATTCAACGTGTATTGCTTGCTAAGTTCCATCCATGCTTTTATTTTCTCGAAGTATGTTACTAAACAATTTCCTCCTGTAGGACCTCACTGTTTCAAAGAGAAGTGACTATGAGTGTTCACGTCTGAACCTTTCCTTTTGCACATAAAAACACTTTAAATTTATTTACATATTTTCAGCTCAGCACTCAGCCCCTAATAATGATAAGTAATATACATCACTGCTGTATTTGTACTTTAATATGAGGTTCATTTTCCTCTCCAGAAAAGACCAAATTCCTAGAAGCTTACACTCAACAAAGCCCTAAAAGCATTTCACAGAAATCTCAGCCCAGTTCATGCGAACCTTTCAGGAGAACAGTCATGCTGTAAATATTCCATCTCAGCCTAAGAGAAAAACAAAGCCAGTGACCAGTTGAAAAATAAAGTCTCTGCCAGAGTCTTTTGAGTTGATCGCATGATGAGACCTGCACCTGGCCAGCTTTAATGTTTAAATAAGCTATCAGATTCAAATGAGGTTCAGTTGTTCTGAAATGGCCTCATATATCCAATGGCATGAACACACTCCCCGCATCTCTACACTTGTGACTTGCTTGGATAACTGACCCTTTAGCATGTTGTAAAAAGATGAATTTAGTTTGAAGGGTGTGTTCCTGATCCTTCCAATCATTCAGGTGTGGTAATGCCTCGTTTTCTTGTTTTTAGATGAAAAAATACACTAAGCACCTCTCTCCTCCTACTCGTCTCCATCTGTATGCAACCTCCTCCTCCCTTTAATGCATGTCACTAACTCGACTTCTTCCCTTTGCTGTAGTCTTGTGCTCTCTCACACCTCTCCTCTCTCCTTCTATTGCTTCCTGCAGGTGTTTCTGGCTCTAGAGCTGTGGAGTGTCAAAGCTGCAAATTTTGCCTGCGCTAGTTTGCTTTGGACCTGCCCCAAGTCATGCTGCTATTGGTGTGATCCATAGACAGTGAAAGGAATGGACACAACAACGCCCTAGACTTCGACGGAGACCAGTGAAATTAATTATGGCGTTTTTCCACTGCATGGTATCTACTTGACTAGCCCCACTTCTGCTCGCTTTCTTTGGTTTCCCATTACGAAAAAAAAGTCCTTGGTACCTGCTAACAGGTACCTTTTGTAGTATTACCTCAGTCGAGGTTCCAAGCGAGCTGAGACGATACTAAAATGTGACATGAAAACCAGCAGACTATTGATTAGTCGGAGAGAATCGTCAGTAATTACTGCGTCATCATTGTTAGCAACAGATGGGGGGGTGTTCTGAACAAACCCGCTCTGTTTACCGGTAATTAGTTTGTTAAGCGTTTTTTATTTTTTATTTCTCCACTGTGTGTCTGTTGTGCGGTTATGACACATAAAAAACTATTTTCAGAAAAACGTGAGATACAAAGTAACGTAGCCAGTTGTACATTGTTGTGTTTCTTTAGACATAAATAATGGAAAAATACAGTCGTTAAACACTTCAGATGTAAAGTTATTTGCTGTCAAAGTGATGCCAAAATGAATGGCAGTCAATGGAATGCTAAGAGCAGATGATGGCTTGTTAGCCTAAGAACCTCCCCAATCTCCCTTTCCGGATGCTGGCTTACTCTAATTAGGTCTAATTTGCTGGGAAACTTCCCATGATACACATCTTCTCTCTCCTCCTCTCTCTCCTGATCTACATGCAAAGGGGTGAGCAAGCCTCAGGAAAGCATACCTCCTATGGGGAGATTCTGAGGCTAACAAGCCATCACCTTCCACTACCATTCCATTGACTCCCATTCATTTTGGCGTCACTTTGACAGCAAAATTTGTACTTTATATTATCTGCAATTTTAAATATATGTATGTATGCATGAATGTTTGTATATATATATTTTATTTTAACGTTTTACATGTTCAAATAAACTACTACTACTACTACTCCAACAAATAAAGGCAGGCCACCCACCTAGAACCAGGTGAGGTTTTGTTAGTTAAAAGGAAGATTTTGTTTGCTTATTTGAGAATGTTGGGTCTCTCTAATTATGGAGTGTGGTCCAGACTTTCTCTACGTGAAAAGTGTCCTGAGATAACTTAATGACTGAGTCACCATGAATAAAAAATGAGCTGAAATGAATTGCTGTTTTTCCTGAGCTGCTATTACCATGCTCACAAACCAATTCCTTTCCGCTCATCACATTTTACTGAAGAGTAATTTTACAAAAAGTACTGACTGGCCTTTTGCAATGGATAGCACCATTGTTATTAAACCTTTGCTACAGCAGTGTACATGAATACAACTTTACTCAACCCAGCACTCCCCAGTAAAGCTCAATTGGAAACAGGACCTATTCACCCTGTCCGCATGCTTAACACTAAATTAAAGCCACAAACATGCAGTATGTACATGGTACACTGTGCTGTTTTATGCATGTCAGCATAAAATAACCCCTTTAGTGCTACTAAACCATTATGCTATAGATCTCTACGCCAGCTGCACTTTTAATTAACTTCAATAAAGCCATTTGTTTCTGGGATTCACAAATGCAGATAAAACTCCACTTTTCACAGTAAGTGTTCAAAGAGTATTTATTACTTAGTATATTACTTATTGCCTTATTGCTCAAATTATTGGTTAACATTTATATATTACTGGACACACTTTTTATAGCAATGGAAAGCACCAGGATTGGAGCCAATTTATAGTAGGGTTTTTCGATCATGAAAAGAGCAGGGCAGCAGGCCCATAATAGTGTCTTTTACTGTCATGGCAGTGGCATTTGAGGTTAAGGTTTGTTGTGTTGAGAGAGTCAAAATGCGGCGAGACGTGCTTTGGAGTTGTGTGTGGGCTGTGTGAGGCCTGCTGGGACACAGCAAACAGTGTACAGTATCAGATTGTTCCCTGCTTGCTGTGCTGCATTTCCATGGAAGTGGTTTTCCTGTGACGTGAGAGATCTGAGTGTCTTTAGCCGACATCTCAGTGGCAGCTTGTTGTTGTTCCTGGGACATCTTTCATGTCCTGACATAAAAAGAGAGCACAGGCGTCTGCCTACGTTTTTGTCTTAGTCTTTTGTTGGATTTTTCAAAAAGGATTAGTAATACAACACCAGAACATTTTGTCCTGTCTCACCAGGGGGATTTCTCTGCAGATGCCTCTGTTGTGACTTGCTGTGTGGATTACTTGTAATTATGTTAAAAAGCTAAAGACAAGTGACTAATTTTTACAATGATTCCCAGATATTCTCAGCTGAAAGCCCCACAAGTTAAAGTTTATGTATTCCCACTGCTGATTGGGTAAAAGTCCTGAGTTGCATAGAATTGTCAAAAAGTACCAATGAGGACCTGCCATGACAAAGATATAAAACCTAATTTAAAAAACTAGACAGAGAGCACATCAAATCCCAAATTTCTTTCACCACAGGATTCCAGTAACAGAACACTCCTCACACTCAAACTAAAATTAGGGTACACTAATGTTAAGCCATATGATTATGTTTTTTAACAATGTCATTTCATTGTTTTGAATGAACTATGCACAACACTGCTCAATAACTAAATGCAGGCAACAGCTGGGAAGGATGTACAACAAGCATGCTTTTTCTCCCGTTATACCACTGAAAATTCAGCTCTGGGTGTTTCTTTGCAGTTCTGTATTAATGTGAAGGTAAAACTGTACTGTTTTTTGTATTTTTTTTGTATTTACTGTAAATGCAGATATGACTTTCATGTGCTGTAGATCACTGGTGCAAACTACTTAAGTACTGTACCTATGTATAATTTGCATGTCATAAAGCTTTATTGCAGACAAAAGTCCATATTACATCATACAGTATAAAAAGGAGATTTAAACATACATCATAATTCCATATTTGCCTATAGTATATACAGGCTATTGCACCAATGTTGTCTTAATCTAGAAGTGTATCTATAACAGCTTTTCAGAGGACTGACAAGGGCTTCAATTATATGGTTCGCTGACCGGTCCAGACGACATATAAAACAAAACATCAGTTTTCTTAAAAGTGCCTCACAGGTTGGTACTCTAGTGGACACAAACAGCTGACTGGCACTGTGCCACCGAGGGACACCAAGCAGCAGCCCTATTGCATCATTGTATGCTACCTTGAGCCTCTGCATACTCGTTTGCTTAAAGTTGAACCACAGCTGAGCAGTATATAGCGGTGTGATGTAGGTTCTAAACAAAGAGCACTTCACAGAGTCAGAGCACGAAGAAAGCTTCCTTATAAGCCTGTTAGCTTGAGAATACATTTTACATTGCTGTCGGTATACATCTTTGTCATCCGTCCAGTCACTGGATATGACATGACCTAAATATTTATTTCCTCACACGCAGCAAGAGGACTCTCTGACAAATAAAAGGTCAGAAAAGTTGATTTCCTGTCCTCATCGCTTCTAACTATTATTGTGTGGCTTTTATTAGCGTTATACTTTATGTCGTAATCAAGGCCATACTGAGAACACATCTTCAGTATCTGCTGCAGCCCAGCACTATGTGGACAGAGCAGGGCCAGATCATCTGCATAAATAAGATGATTAACAATAGTGTTGCCCACAAAACAGCCTGTTTTTAACCAAAATACCTTCTTGCCGCACTCCATTATTAACAGAGAATGGAGCTGATACAACATTGTCCCATTAACCTGAAACGTTTGATGGGCATACCAAAACACTAAAATTCTCACTAAAAATGTAGGGGCACCTCTATCTAGCAATTTCACAAACAATCGGCCATAAATAATTCTATCAAATGCCTTTGACGCAATAAAACATAGGAATACAGATGAATTTAGGCCTTTGTACCTGGACAAAACCTCTTTAAGAGCATGTACATATACACAGGTCAGCTCCATGCTTTCTTTTGAACCCAACCTGATTGTCAGAAGTAAGGACATACATTTTTAGCTTTGTTAACAGTATTCTCTCCAAAACTTTAGACAAGATACTGGCTAATTGAAAAAAAGGTCAACTCTTGTCAACACTGTTGAGCTTACCAACCTTGTCTTTAAGCACAGGCAGTAACAGTACATGCATAGTAGAATTTGGCAGGACACCATGAACCAGACAACCATTACAGCACATGGACAGCAAAGGATAGAGCAGATGGATGTTCTGCAGAGCATATGGATGTTCTGAAGTAGTGCAGTCCATACTGCAGGCTTTGTTGTTCTCCAACATATTGATGGTATTATAAATATCTGTAACCTTAACTATCATATCTGCTGAGAAATCATTATGTTCATAATTCTAACTGGGTTACTTTTAACACAATTAAAAAAGGTCATGGTAGTGCTCACGCCAAAGTTCGGCAATTTTTTTTGGGCTACTAATACCTTCAACATCAGCCGGTTAGGATGTTTTATCAGTATTCATTACTTTCACCTCTTGCCAAAAGTCAGAAAGGTTGTTGTTCTGTAGCTCATTGGCTAGTGAGGCTGCTCTTGTGTTTTCATTTTTCTCAATTAAACAGAGTGCTTACCTAACTCTGGCATTTGTCATTTTTTTCATATTTAGCAACACCCCATGTCTAGGCTTACCTCTGACCAAAGTCTAAAGGCCTCTCTTGCCTCCGCATGCTGCTTAGCCACAAACTCATTCCACCCAGGTCCACCAGTATGTACTTTTACTGTGATAAATTAATATGATTTCTCTGTAAAGTGAGCGCTTTTGCTTGGTACTTTAAGTATGTTGATGCCCATACTTCTTTGAGAAAGTAAATGGAATTTTGAATGCAAGACGTTTCATTGTAAAAGTAAGAGTATTTTTACACAGTGACATTACTATTTTTACTAATAAAAGATTGAAGTTCTTTTTCCACCCCTTCTGTCTAAATATGTGGAACTCATGCTATTGTACATAATGTGAAAGAAAGTATAAAATTCATTGATTTTGTACATTCATATTCAAAATGGATCATTTGTAAACTTTTACAACAGTGATGTTGCTAGACTGCTGTGCATCTTAACTTTTTGTTTTATTGCTGGAGATCCATTTGTTGGCTGCATTCTTTGCTGACCCAACACACACACACTTTCATGTATTGAATGGCTCAACTGTGTATGTCAAATGATTAGACATTTCTTGTAAAGCTGATTCCTGCTTCTGGCTAATGATCCACACATGATTCAAGATTGTGTTTTATTTTATTTTTTATTTGAAATGGGCAAGTGTTTAGTCACATCATGCATCCTCACATCAATTTCCACATTGGAAAATCATAAACATTGTCTGCTGATTCATGGAACAGAAGGAACGACACACAAAAAACAGAAAAAAGCAGAACTGTGTGAGAAAAAACATTAAGAGAAAAACAAATTGATAACACTTTTACAAGTGCTGCTATAATTTGGGGACATACTGTAAATCCTTAGTTTCCATATCTTTACCTACAAACTCCATTTAAATCTACTATTTTTGTTACTGTTTACAAAATCTGGTTTCTCTCAATCCCTCAATCTGAGGCACAAAGTTTAGGGGGATAATCAGGTTTCTCACATGCATGAAAACACAGTGAATGAGCCCAACACTGTGTCCATGTTACCAGGGTGTGATTTTTGAACAAAGCAGAGAGGGAATATTTTTGATCAGGCACAACAACAAAAAAACATGCAATAATTAAATCCCCCTTCCAATACCATGGATATAGTGCCACGTACTCGGCCAGCCATACCAAAACACACACTTGAACTTAAATATCCAATGGAATCCAATGACATAGCACAATACGGAGTCAACATAAAACAGCGTGTTCAAGCCAGGGAGTGGAAGCAAAAACTAATCAGTGCGTTGACATACAATTTAAAAAAAAACTGACATACTGTACATTCAGGTTTAGGCAATTTCCTCAATTTCTTCAGGGTAAACACCTTACCCCGATTAAAATTGGTGTTGTCATAACCTGGTTAACAGAGCTAAAGAACTCCTTTAGTAACCATTGCTTTGTGTATAGCTACACCGAGCATTCCCCGCTGCAGCCATTTGCAAACGTTAATGTTAATTATCTAGCTAATGAAGTTCTTGTCAATTTCAGCCGACTGGTTACAAATAACGTAACCACCCGGGAACACTGCTGTCCTGTGCTGTAACAAGGGTGTGTAAATGATACATTGAGTTGCTAAATTTTACCAATTTAATGATCAGTCTGTGTAATTTTGAGATAGGTTGGGCGGAAAAAGGTCAGTTGTGGGTTGGAGGTAGAGTTAAAGGAACACACCTACTTATTGTGGCTTTAGCTTATTCACCCTATCCCCTCGAGTTCATACATACCCTTCTCATCTCCCTGTGTGTCACAACTGTCTGGCGCACCCACCACTAACCCTGCTTACCACAGATGCTGGAGATAAACGGCACCAACCAGCCTACTGCTCCCAATATGTGACCAAAGAAAACTAAAACTAAAAAACACCATGCTCCTACTTAGACGTTGTGAATTTTATAATTACAGCGTGTACAAATGTACAGGTTACATGAGACACAGCCATCTTTTAACCGTGTAAAAACTAGGAACTATAGCAGAAGTAGCCTTGCTTCGGCTTCCCAGTTTGTATGCGATTAGAAGATGGCTGTGTTTCATATGACCTGGTCATTTGTACATGCTGTGACAAAATATTATGAATAATCTATGATGTATTAAAATGGATTAAGAGGAGACTTTATTGATCCAGTGGGGAAATTCACAAGCTAGAGCTGTCAAGTGAAACGTTTGCTGTTATTTTGGTGAAAGTACCTCAAAAGTAATGCAAAAGTATTGTAATACATTGCAATTGCCAGACAGTGATATTGTAATATAACTAATTACTCTCACATGACAGTAACGAGTAATCAATAATATGTTACATTTTGGAAGTAACTTGCCCAACACTGTTCACTTGTATGAGTGAGCAGCACTTGTTTTCTTTTATTTCTTTCACAGAATTGAAATATACATTATGTAATTCTGTAATGGACAAAAATTAATATGTGAATGATTTTCCCATATCAGTGGAGTGATATGAGTCAGATACGAACCTGATTACGCAGGAGGTGAATATTGAAAGTCTGTTCAATGTAAAGCTCAATACCCACACACATGACTAAAGCTGTTGCTTTAATGATGGTAGCTTTGTGACCTGTCATAGACAGAGATAGTGCCATGGAGTGTCAGGAGTGTGCAGATCCCCAGAAATAGCAGGCATGCGCACATGTTTTTAAAGCCTGAACTTGCTAGGATTTGCAGCTCACCCCTTGTTTTTTGGAAAATGTTTCTTAGTATTGGCTGACAAGGCCAGGGTAGCTACAGCTTGCAATTAAAAATCAGAAAGAAGAAGAAGAAACAAGAAGAAAACAAAGAAGAATCAAAAGACAACCGTCTTTGCAGAGCAATGTTAGTGTACTGTGATTTTATGAATGTTTTTGAATGACAAAATGTTTTTGAAGCAAATGTGTGTCTACACGTTTTTTTAATGGCTTTAAAAATGTAGCATGTCTCAAAACCCAGATCAGCACATCACAGCTACACACTCCATGAGAACAAAGTGTAGATGGACTAATCTGCTTATCTATTTAATGCCATATTGCATCTATAAAAAGTGAAACTTGAAGAAATTATTTGAGAAATTACTAGTCGGCCACTTTTTACTATGATGGAGTTTAGATTTTCCATTAGTGTGGGGTGGTGTTTCTAACATTACTCATAACCAATGAAATTCAGAGGAAACCCCGTGAATATTGATGGAAGTACTAGAATACTTCTGAGAAAAAAAGCTTCTTGCAAAACTATAACATTTCACAAAAAGTCGCAATATCATGTGTTTCCTCTATTTAATATGCAAAACTGCTGAGTCTTCACTTCTCTCTTTAAACATGCATGGAGAAGTACTGTTATTGTAGTCAAATTAAGTTGTTGTGGGCAGCATGTACCCTCGAACATTTAATGCATAGAAGGATACATCTTTACACATAGAGCATACATTTGAATGCCACAATGTTTGGTTCCCATGGTAATGACAACCTGCGCTGCCCTATGAATGGTGATACTATTAGTTTTATCGCGTCACACTACAACCAGGACCAAGCCTCATGACAGAGACACACCCTTTTCCAATACAACACACACACACACACGCACACACACACACACACACCAACACACACAGTGATGTCATTCTAGAGTCAAACACAAGACAAAAACGTCATAACATTGCGTGACAACTTCTTTTGCCGACAAACACTGTTGTCAGGTTTATTAAAATAAAGATGCTCATGACTCAGAAGACAGTTATGGTTTTATAACCCCACAGCTTTTCCAACATTTGATATAACAGAGAAAAAAAAGGCTCTGACCAACCTAAGATATCAACATTTGTTGATTGTTTGAAGTGTTTTCCATACAGATGAGATGAGCAGGAAGTGAGTCAGGCTATCACCACAGCGTTGCACAGCAACAAGCCTAAAAACCTCAACATTTTTTTTACTCTATCTGTTCAGTGTTATTTGATATCTGATTGTATTTTTTGTGAAGCTCGTAAATTCCCTGCCGTGTAAGTAAGATTTCCTTGTGTTTCCCATGTTGTTAATTATAAAGGTTGCGTTTGCACAGTGTATCGAAGTATCTAATGCAGTAACCATCCACCAGAAAGACGTCATTTCACTCTGTTTCAGATTACTGCTATTGTACTGCTGGAGGCTGTTTTGTACAGCAGTGACTAAGAGGGTGTTTCCCGGCAGGGCAGGAGGACTGCTAGGGATTTCTTTTCAGCTGATATTGTTTACATTTAGAACCCGCTTGAGAATTACAAGCACACCAACTGTAATTTTAGTTTCGGGAAATGCAAAAGAGAAAGGAAAATACCAGTGTTTTACCTGAATTTGCAGTACTTACAATAACTTCACGGCTTTTATTAAATGAAAGCAAATCCAACAGCCATATCTGGCCACTGGTTATTTTTGCCCTTTGCACTAGCTTAATGAATGGTGTGTACCCATTGTAAATCTATAATGTGCTGACTATTGTTAGATCTTTGTGTAGGTGTGTGGAACCAAGCTGTGATGTAGCCTAATTGTGGCTCTTGTGTGACTCAAAGTGCAATTTTTACAAACAAGCCGATCCTGAAAAAGGACAAATTGTGTAACAGGGATTGAAATACCAAGGAAATCTAAATATTTCAAAGTGGCCTGTTGGTATTCGTGTGCCTTGTTTCCAGTAAAACTATAGACAGGTTTTCATACTAATACACTGTGATTACCCAAATCAATTCTACGTAATTACATCCTCAACTGAGCAATAAATTACTACTTCTAGAGGTAAAATGTACAGTACTGTATAAACTTTATCAGGTACCACTGTATTGCAATCCAACATGGGGTGGCAGGAGCTCAGTCCGTGGTGAACGTTTGTCGTTTGAAGTCGTTTGGGAACGGAGGGACGCCGGTTCTGGTATCTGTGCGGACCAAGTATAGAGTGTGCACCAGTAGTAGAAAAGTACCAGTTAACCTCCTGGGCACTGCCAAGGTGCCCTTAAGCAAGGCACTGCACCCCAAACTACTCGGGTTGCTTGCCATTGGCAGCCCCATCACTCTGAAATCACTTCATTAGTGCATGTAGAGGTCCTGGGCATGTGTTTGTGTTTTAGGGGCCTTTGTGTAATGTGTGTATCTAACAGAGTGTACAAATGTATGAGAATCCATTGTGGGATCAATAAAGAATGTCTTCATATTAATCTTAATCTAATAAAACAGCTCAGCCAGCACTCTACATACAAAGATAATAATGTTCAGTTGTGAATGACGCTGTTAGAGCGGTATTAATTTAAATATGTTTACTATTGAAGTTGTAGTGTGCAGTGGGGTTAAACTGGATTGTGTTGTACTGCGAGGTGTTTCCATTTACATTAACATGAGGGGAGAAGAATTTTAGATACATATTTCAATACAATGCAGTCCAGTACAGCGCAACTACTACGGCCTAAGTAAAAAACATAGTTAATTAACAAATACTGTAAGCTTTTTAAAGATGGGGGTGAACCTAATCATGTGACCAGGGAGGGTATATATTGCACTTGCTGACAGATTGTAGTGACTACCAGTTGCCAGTGTGGTGTAACAAAAATTACTGAAAAAAAATCCAAAGATTATTAATTTGAATCTACGTGTCGAAAAGTGAGGAATTAAACTTGCACAACCCTCATATTGTTGTGTTCTTTGTGCATTGCTTTCTGGGATCTGTGAAATACTGAAATAGCCATGGTCATTTTGAGAACTGCCACAAGAACTCATGCACAATACTTTCAGTGGTTTCTAATTTGAAGCATTGCCTCATATTTATTCCTGCTCTGTTTTTCCTCTTCTAGGCTTGAAGACCCCACCTCCCCCTTCTGAGGCAAAGCAGATCTAGTTATAAAACAGTCCACAGAAAGCCGCTCAAGTGGCTTCAGGCTCAGATGATTTAGGCTCAAAGAAAACCTACGCATATTTATAGTAGAACAGCCAGTGGATTGGAGCACAGGGAAGTGGAGTGCTAACAGTATATCTGGAGGCCTGGAGGAGGAACAGGAGGAGCGTGCCCAGAGAAGAGCCTCAGAGGGTGGGACTTGCAGGCCATGGTGACTCACTGCTACTCCATGGTTGGCTTTCATATCTGGCATCTGGAGCTCATTGACAAACGACTCCATGGCAACCAGCAGTTGTGGAATTGTAAACAGACTGAGAGACTGGAAAGCGGAAAGCAGGCTTTCACTGTTTCTCCATCACACACTCAAGAGCTCCAGTCAGCTTACTGTATACTATCTGCTGAGGTTAAAGAGAGCAAATGCAGGGAAATGACTGGATGCACATACAGATACACACCTTCCCCCTTGCACAGTGTGATATGCAACTTTCTGCAGCATTCAGGATTCAGATAAAAACAATAAAGAGTCATTTTTGCCATTGTAAAAAGTGAATACAGCCTGGACTGCTGACAGTATTTGAATGTATTGCACACTTGGTCAAATTCCAATAATGTTTTACAATATTTGAGAAGTGAAAAATAAAAGATAATATATCATACTTCCCCTACAGTGCATTTTGATTTATTTAACTGGATGTCACCATGTTTGACCTGCTGTATGTACTTTAGCTTCTGTAACATTCCTCATTTCAATACATAGAATAAGTTGTAAGAATTACTAGACACCCTAGCAGTTCCCTGGGGAACTACCATTTCAATTTTCTCAGTAGTTCCCATCCCTCAGAATTACCAGTTACTGCGTAAGAAACTGCATCAATGTCTCAGTGGCATTTTGAGTGAAAGTGAGAGAGGCTTGAATTCAGTGTGGATGGTCAAAAAGCCTCTTACTTACAAATTATTAAATACTAATAAATTAATGCTGCTGATGATCAGACAACATAGCTGTACCACATGCAAATGCTAGAAACAATGCTACAAATGAGCCAGAATAGCTTACATCCTCTGTGTGTGCAGGGCTTTTAAAAACTGACAGACTATCGGGGGGAGAGACTTCCCCTGTTTATCAAGCTTCTATGACTTTTTGAAAATAATATATATTTTGGATTCAGATGATGCAGCAAAAGATGCTTGCTCAGCCGTGCAAATGTAAATTCCCCAAATCTGAATTAATCTAAATAGATCTAGAATAAATTTGGTTTATTACCAATTACCATCCCTTCTGGGATTGTTTGTGTTATTTGTAACTGTATGCTTTATGATGAATACATGGCCAAAGTTCAGTCCAACAGACTGGCCAATGAGTTCTACTTTATTGATCAATTGCGCTGAGGGAAAAAGAACATAAATAGACTCACAAATACATCTACAGTAAGTAGGACATAGGGCTTAAAATGCTTAAACATTTGTACTAGTTCTAACTACTTTTTTAAAGTTTTTAACACTGAGTAGTGCTTGTTTCAAGAACTCTCTACAGCCAGATGTTTTTGCTTGATACCAGCAAATTTCAGCAAATTAAAGATTATTTATCTTGTAAGGGGATTTTTTTTACATCTGCTTACTACAGTTTGAGTGTATGACACATCACACAGCCACATTTAAGTTATTTTTATTATTTCAAAAAGTTAAAAAAAAGTAGAAATGATAACATTTGTGTGGATGTAATTGTTGAAAATTTGAATATTCTTGGGTGTCTCATTAAACTTTCAGAAGTGAACCCTGCTTCTGTTCTGTGAGCGCTCGTCACTGCATTCAGAGTCATTAAGAGAGGCTGATAGGTATAGAATATGTTGGAACCACAACACAATCGTGATCAGATTGTTTCAGAAGACCATTGTTTGTCTATTATTCATTTTTCTGTCATGTTTGCCATCTGTGGAAATGTACACTTCAATGTATGATGTCAACCAAGAGATATGAAGTCAACGAAATCCCACATACTGTTTTGTAATGGATTTTCATCCAAAGTTCAGGGACATGTGCTCAATGACCTATTGATTTTTTCTAGAACCCAAGTCTCATTTTGTACAATCATTAACATTTAAACTACCAAAGTTATTCTTGGGACTTCTAAGAACAACCTGATATGGGAGCTGTAATGGTTTCAGATGCAGCAACTGGCTGGGGGTGTAGCCACAATGACAGATATATGGCCTGTGTGAGCAGTGCTCTGACTCTGCAGCGCTTCTTCTCTAGAATCACATGACCCAGGGACTACCAGAGAATTTCTCCTGAGCTACGCAGAAAGCCTGCACGCTTTTAATAGTCCTAGACTGGTTTCAGCTGGCTTTAAATGTGTTTTATGTCTTTCATGTATAAATGCCTTTGAAAAGTTATTAATACTTAGATATATGATAACAACAGTGACAGATGCTCCAAACCACTCAACACATAATAAATTCTACAGAATCATGCACATGTGTTTTCTTTTCTGTGTTTGCTTCTCCTTCTATCTCACTTGAGTGTTGTGTATACATGCAGGTCAGGCTTACTGGGAATCAAGAGTAATGTTTTTTTTTTTGCTCAGCAATTTTGCAGCAGCCTGCACTTATTTGGTATTGTTACGCACAAAGTGATGTATTCAGTCACGCACTCATCTTCCTTGACAGGAAAAGTGATTCACGATGTTTCCCAAAGTCCTCACATTGTTTAGTTCTGGAGGGGGGGGGGAGGATTTAATGGTTCACAATTAAAGAAATAACTGTGTTGTGGCCAGCTCTGAGACAATAATTACATGGTGGTTTGATATCAAGGCATTATTAAGAAAAATAATACATTTTTCTGGACCACTCAGAGGCCCCTTATGTCTCTGAAAGCTCTTCACTGAGCCATGTTGGCTAAGGGCAAACAATAACGTTCTGTGGAAGCAGGTAGAGCACAAGCTTATTCCTGTTAATACATTGGATATGGGGGTTATTGCAGATTCCCGTTCATCCATAGTTTTAGCGGTTTTCTGTAAATGTGCATGTGTTCCTGGCTGTAGTCGGTGAGGGATCTGTGCTTTCGGGGGAGTTTCAATAAAGAAGAAACAGACCCCATAATTTATAATTGTCTGTTGCATATTTCTGAAACATGCCATCAGTGCAAAATTATGTCCATAAGCAATTGTCATAGAAGTAGTTAAAGTCGTGAAGTACAGTATTAAGGGGCCAGCCACAACATTTGCGTTAGAGAAACTGCCAAATTAAAT
Source organism: Etheostoma cragini (assembly GCF_013103735.1). Taxonomy (NCBI): domain Eukaryota; kingdom Metazoa; phylum Chordata; class Actinopteri; order Perciformes; family Percidae; genus Etheostoma; species Etheostoma cragini. The sequence goes on along the minus strand of NC_048421.1, from coordinate 10,359,064 downwards.
AATTTCTTGGTTCAAGAAATTTGACAAAGACAGGTTTTTGGAGGCATTTTTTTTATGGCTATAATGAAAGCACTCAAACACATACAGATGAAAACAAGACACTTTGTTATAAAGGAAAGGGGCCATGGAGCACAGGATGTGTTGTTCTAAAAATAATTCTCACTGTGGTATAGCTGGTTTAAGTCAGACTGTGTGCCGGTGAACAGACACGTTGTTGTTTAGGAGCATGTTGTTCCTGTGAGCTGGCAGCACTCAGCTTCATTACTGGATGAGGTGCAATACGTGCAAGATTACCTTGTCTTCTAATGTGTCAACTTTTTGTTAACACATTAGAAGACAAGTTAATCATTAATTGCTGACATATGTCTGAGTATTTGTACACACAGGGCGAGGGCAATTCCTAAGTTGCATGCCTTTAAGAGGCATTTAGGTGGCATCATTAGGCATGTGCATGTGAGAGCCTGTTATGTCATGTTAACACCTACATGGAATCCAATGAGTCACAGCAGAATGGAGTTACTTCTCTAGAAGACTGTTCTGGGCTTCTGGTGTATTTTGTCTGAAACAGCTGCTCAACTTCTTTGTTAGAGGAAAAGTTTATAAGTTCAGAAAACAAGATAATATGTTCTGTTTAAAGCTGAAAATAATAAATGTGTAGTGTCTTCTAGGAAATGTATCTTTAAAAGAGGAACTTTAAAGCTCTTGATATTTGATAAACTGATATCATATTGAGATATGATTGTGTTTAGTGCGTCTCTACAAATGCAGCGTCACACAGTGGTGGTTTCCCATCACGGGTTAAGGTTAAGTAGGTGAGAAGGTAACACTTCACAAGAAAATCATTATTGTACTATATGTCATGTGCAGAGGTGTCAAAGGTATTCACATTCAACACTCGGGTAGAAGTATTGATACTAGGGTTTAAAAAGACTTCTTTAGAAGTTAAGGTATCAACTCAAACTACTCAAGTAAGAGTGTAAAATTACTGGTTTAAAAACTCCTTAAAGTATACAAGTAAAAGTAATGTTAGGCAAAAAAATCCCATGAAGAATTAAAGCTAAAGCCGTGCCACTATAGTGCCAAGTGTGCACTATAGGCACACTTGCCTATAGTGCATTACAACCCCTTCTCCCCAAAAAACATTTTTTAAAGGTCATAATGACTATAATGTTGTATTAAAATGTTAATGTTGAAAAATTTGGGATGCACCTGTTTCAGCCACATTTTTGTCCTTTGAAAATGCAAATACTTTAAGCACCATATATGTGGACTACATGTGTTTCATGGAGCGGAAGATATAATGACTTTGTACCTAGTATTGTAGTGGTGCTAAAACTCAAACTTTAGAGGCATGTTATCAATAGCCTTTATTGAAATGTAAATGTACATTCAAGCTTAGCTGCAGGACTCTATGAGGGCAAAGGATTCAAGCCCAACTGAAATAGGAGTATCAAAGCTATTTTTAAAATGTAAGGAGTACTAAGTACAGTTCAATGCTTGAAAACGTAAGAAGTAGAAGTAAAAAGTCTGCTGCAAAAGAATTACCTCAGTAAAGTATAGATACCCGAAAGTTCTACTTAAGTAAAGTAACAAAGTATTTGTACTACAATTACTTGACACCTCTGGTAATGTGAAGTGTATTTCACTATTAGTCAGTCATTCCCTGTGGAAATAATAAAAAACTCAACAGTGAGATCTCATTTCATAGAAAAATAGTGCTCTTTTATTATAAATTAATGAAATGTAATCATACAAATATAAATAAGTGCAAAGTCGTATCAGTCTGCTTGCTTCGTTTAACAAATGTCTTCAAGCATTCACAGCCAGGGGTTTGGCTGGCAAAAGTACATCTTTATAAAAGACTGTATAGAAACATCTTCACTCATGCCAACTCATGAAAATAAGATACATGTTGAATCTTCTCCTTATTGGGAAAGGACATATACCATGTTGCAATCCTGTCTGTGCCAAAAGTACTATCACATATTTCCTGACCCTGAAGACATATTAAGCAGTGGTACTGTTATCTCAAGTAAGATCCTCTAGGACTCAGTCACGTTCAGGCAGGTTTGGCAAAAATCCTCCCTCTAAATAAAATATCAGGACTACATCTTCTTTCCACATTTAACAGTCTTAAATCTTATAAGATTCAGATTTATTTTCCCATCGTGGCCGGTGCTTACATACACCCAGAAGGCCATCATTGTCCACTCATTTGTACTCTAAGTTTCCATTGTCTGGGAATTTCCAGCATGGTCAGAGATCCCAGAATGCTGGGTGGACGTCACAAATATGTCCAAGATTATCACCCGAGGCCAGCCTGATCGTAAAAGCCGATCAAGCTTTAACCGATGGATGATTTTCTGAGGCTGATGTGTGCAAGCTCGACAGCCTCACAGCACATTTGGTTGGCAGCAGCAAAGGGAACCTGTGTGTCATCAGACGGTAGACATCTTCAGTTTTTTAGTAAGTTGTGTCATCAGTGAGGCAGAGGAGGTTCTGTCTCTTTCACACCACCAGATAACAGCAGTGCTTGCTTTCTCTTGGCCCTTTTAATGGATTAGTCCATGTGGGGCTCAAGAGACTGAAGCCTGCTTTTCTGTGAGACCTACACACATCTTGTCAGTACGATAAACTGCTCCTTTACACAAGCACGATCTCGGACTTGACTCTTTTGACTTTGCTTCATTGTTACTCCTCAGATACAGCAAGTTCCTTCCCACGTAGCTGAGCTGAAACCATGCCCTTACTTTCATGTCTTTGCCCCTTCAAGAGCATAAGTCCAACACCTTTAGATAGGAGCGTCATACTCCTGCAGAAACTCCTTCAGAGGATGAGGAAGTTGGTCTCTTTGAGAAGAAATGTCCAAATGTCCATTGACTGTTTTTCTGCACAAGTGCTGCAAGGTGGATAAGATACAGGGGAGAGGTTTGATGAGCTCCAGAGGGATCTTTTCCCCTCCAGAGTAAATGTAGTAGGTATTCCCACTGCGAATGTTCCCTTTGCTCTGAGGCATGTAGAAATGGACCAGCTTGAGGATGCAGTCAAAATGGGGAACAGACTGGATGTTCTTAGGATCTGTTTGCAAGTAAAAAGAAGAAGTGTCACATTGGATACGCAGGTTCTTTGTGCCCGACGCCGTCTTCACGCTGAGGGCGAACAGGTGTCGGTTGTCGGAGCTGTCCCTGATGAGAAACGTGCCGGTGGTCTCGGTTGCCAGCATGGCGTTGGCCTCCTTCCCAGTGATTGCGCCCCAGTAGAAGCCACTCTCCTGGAGCTTGTGTAGCGTGGCAACGACCATCTGGTACTGCGTTTTGGAGGTGAAAGTCTTGTAACGCTGAGGCAGCAGCATACTGGAGTCCAAGAGGCTGCTGCTCATTGCGGTGTCAAACTTGCTGTAAGTTACCATGGCGCTGTGCCCACTCTCTAGATAGCCTGGGGAGCACTGGGCGCCACACAGACAAGAGAAGAAAGGGTGGGGTAAAAGAGAGGTTCAAAGGGTTGTCACCGAGGGCATGTAGAGGTCAGTCTGTCTGAAACACCTGAGGAGACAAGCAAAGGGGATGTGAGTTTTAGATCAGTGTGGAAAATAGGACACTACACATAAAATGCAGTTGAAAAGTTATACATTGACATGACATAAAGTAATAGCAGATCAGCATGTTTAGATCTGAGTAACAGATGCAGCAGCTCTACAGGAAACTATTTTTCCAGATGTGAAAGATCGTGTGTTTAAACATCCCATACAACAAACATCATCATTTCCCCTTTGTGGGACTTATAAAGTATGCATTATTAGTAGTTGTAGTAGTAGTATTATCCCTGGTGATGATGGGGAAATTGTCCCAGAGCGCCATTGCTTTTGTTGTTATAACATAAAAAAAATAGACACAAACAGCTGTCCTCTTTTGAGAGGAGTTGTGGCTTTAACACTGTGTTCAGATGAAATGCTTCCATGTAAATTCTAACCATTTCGGGGAAACCTTTTGTGCAATCTGCCCTCGGGACTCGGTCAATTCCAGTAATGACATTGTAATCTGGATTGCGCAATTTACACACCATGACTAGGTTTCAGTAAGAAGAAAAAAATTACCTCACTCATACAAACACTCAACATTATTTATCCACTTTTAGCCTTTATGTAATATAAAATACATAGACGAGAAGTAGCCTAGTATGCGAAAAAAAAGAAACCGAGCCTCACCTTGAATAGTTTTTCCAAACTCGCTCGTTTAAAATAAATCCAAGTGTGAGTCGCTATATAGATGTGTGTTCACAGCCCAGCGTCTGTCAGGATGACACAAGTGTTTCCAAGTTCTTTGGCACCAAACTTCAGACTTGTGAAGAAGTTTTCTCGGTGTGTATCCCTGCTGAGCTGAGAGTTACTAGCGAAGCAAGAGGAGAAGAGACATTATAAATGTTCGGAGACTCCGCCTCCGCCTTCCAGTAAGCCTCTTTCTCTCTTAGCATATTGACAGGAAGCTTTTTTTTTTTTTTTTTTAGGATTCCTGCTATGAGCAGCGCCCGCCGCCCGCTGCTGATGAAGTGAAGGAGTTCCAGGCAATACTTATTTACCTTTGGTTACCTAGCCTACCGGTGTCTTTAGGCTCTTATAATATATAAAGACTTAAAATAAGTCAATCTTTTGTTTATTCATTTTGTTGTTGTTGTTGAGAATTTAAGAACCAGCTATAGAATAACATATTTGATTAGGTTGAATGAATGAATGAATGAATGAATGAATGAATGTATGAATGTATGAATGAATGAATGTATGAATGTATTTTCTGGTAGAAATTCCGCTTTAGCGTCAATTATGAAGGAATGATTCAGTCTGTAGTCAGTTTCTGAGCAATTCACAGTAGGCCTGGTAGCTTGTGTGCTCAGCACCAGTTATCCAGAGAGGGCGCCACATTTTGGGTAACTTCATAGAGCACAATATGACTTAATTTCCCTGTAAAAACAGATTGTAGCCAGACAAGTTGTGTGCCTGTTTTTCCCTGCAGTCATTATGAGCATATGTTTTACTGTATTGAAAACCCTTTGTTAACTTGGCATTCAATATCAAGTATATACTTACTATATAGTATGTAATTAACTGCGTTATTTTTTGTGTTTTGCACAAACAACTGCCCAATCCACGTGGACCCTTAATACAGAATGTATTGTTTCAGCACTGAAACTTTTAGGCGCCATTACAGGGAAACAAAAATCTTTATTTCCTGCCTTCCTATTTCCGGCTCTATAAAATCTGCCACAAAAATACCTTCCTAAGACACTTTAATAAAAATATGCAAAATCATTGTTTCATATAAAAATCCAATCAGAATTCATTAGAAATTAAGGACATTTTACTAGAAAGTAAAAATAGGTTTAAAAAAAAAAAGAAGGCAAAATCTTATTTTGTCTGAGATCTGTTAAAACTAATTTAGGGATAGTCCATGACTGCTCTTACAGTAAGACTTTTTCTACTTACTTCATGATACTTTGTATATCAGCATTAGGCTGTCTAAAGGAAGCTGACTTCAGATGATCATGTAAAGACTTTCTAATCTTTGGTAACATGTATGTGACTGATAGAATCTGCATACTATTCACATTAACTCCCCGCCTGACTCAGCAATGATCATCATCAGCCTCAGGTGGTTATTGTACTGCACATTAACCTCAGGCTATGGTGTCATGTCAGGCATTGCCTTCCTTTAAACAACTCACTCGTTTTACTAATCCTTTAGAAGATGAGTGCAAATCAGACAGAAAACAGCTATGGAACTTTTCAGCATAGAGCATCTGTTTTGGCGTAGGTTTTACCTCGGCTGGGAGCTGGTCACAGGGAGGGGGTTGTGGGCAACGGACTGACGCCATAGAGCTTGATGGGTTTTTGGTAAGAACCAGCTGTGTCCACAGAGGTGAGTCAGGTGTTGTCTGATTCAGACCACCAGCAGGATGGAGGGGGGGGGGGGGGGGGGGGGGGGGGGGGGGGGGGGGGGGGGGGGGGGGGGGGGGGGGGGGATGGTAGATCACTGGGATAGCCTTGTAACAGTTAACTCGTTTCCAGAAAGTCTATTGTGTCATCATTGTGAGGCATGTATTTAGTATCCAGCCATTTCTGGGACCATAATACCAGTCAATGAAAGAAAGAAGAGAAACCTCCCAAAACCATGTTTTAGCTCCCCAACTCTCCATGGAAACGACTATACACGGTATAACAGCATGCTGACTTGGTTTTTTAGCATGTATACTGTAATTTCCCCAAATCAGTTACACTTTTGATAGAGTGGAAAAAGAAGGACCTTTAAACGTGGTGAGGAGGAAGAAGTTAAAAAAAAAAAGACTTGTAAGTTTCCACAGACCTCAAGACTTGTAAAAGACATACAAATAAACTGAAGACAGTTTGTACTTGACCAGAGGTCAACCCTCAAATGGTCGGTCAGTTGAGGCAGCTGTCGAACCAAGTGACCTGGAGCTGCAACTGGGAGCTGAGAAAGCTCTGTAGCTCCAGCCAAACATCTGAGGCCCAGGGAGTTAGGCTCGGCCATGACGGATCTGGCCCTGTAGGCGATGCGTGAGTGTGCCTTTCCGTGTGTTTTATTTATGGAAGGTTTACACAATCTAAATAGAAAACCAATATATCCCTTTTGTCCGTTTTCTTAGCTTTCTAATTCTGTATCATCTTAATACTCATGGCAGGACACATAAAGCAAAAGAGTTCCAATTCACACTTAAAGTCAATGATTTTGAACATAGTTTAATGCATGAGACAAGAACTTGCATGACAGCGTGTTGGTCTAAACCACTGTTTAGTGAAAAAGGCAGCTGTTTAGGTTTTCCCACACTGACTCAGAAATTTACTCTAGCTCATGGTTCCCGTAAACCCGCTTGGTACAATGGGGAAATAGTGAAGCTCTGGACTGGAAAGAGGAATAAAAAACAGAAACATTTTATCCAACTAAATATTATGGAGCTGCGCGGTCAAGCAGATTTCCACTAAAGAGTGAGATTTTTCTTAAAAGCTCTTGAATTCTATGAAATTGTTTGTGGTATTTGCAATAAAAAAGGCACCGCTTATTGCTTGCACAGCTGAATATAGTGCGCCTTTAATTCAGGTTGAGTGTAAAACATCAGCATGTTATTTGTTGAATAGAATCTGACATTTTGAAGGGTTACATTAAGAATAGAAATTGGTGTTATACTGAACCTTGAATGAATGAAAGAGTTGAAGGTGAGGAAACACCTTTGTATTATTCAAATCAGATACCGTGGAACTGTCAGGAAGGTTCCCGGCATATCAGTCAATCTAATTCCTGTTAGCCCTGTAATCATTTTGTACGGTACACTTCCCTTCCTGACTCTACCTGCATGCTGCCCTTAATGTCACCATTTGTCCACTATTGAGCATTGCAACTTGCAGCTGTATTACTGTAAAACTTCCTTGTTGCTTGAGCAAGAAGTCTGTGTGATTACCAATCCTCATATCATTTCCTGGTATCTCTCTCTCTCTCTCTCTAACCCTTTGAAATTAATTCTTAACAAAACATAAACTAACATCCTTTTGGTATTGGTGTAAAATGTATTTGTGTATTTTGTGTTGACTAAAAACATTTTTAAATAGCCATCCCTGCTATGTGGAGTGACATAAATTCTCTAAAGAACATTTTGTTCAGGAGAATCAAAACATCTTGTCTTTCTGCTGATTGCGCAACTCTACCGTAGAGAATGACAATGCCAATTTAGAGGGAAGAACACTTTGTAATTATTATTCATTTCTGATTTACCCGTGAGCAGGAAGTGGCTGCACCATTTTCGGTGTATAAAAATCCTGCACATCAACCGTAGTTAAGAATTAAAGAAAGAAAAGAAAAGAAAAATGAAAAATATTTAGCTTACACAAAATCTATATAAAAAGTATATAAATCAACAGAAAAGCTGAGATTCTACTTAGGGTATTCATTATTTGTATTCATACCATGGTATGGGTGAATCTTTCTGGGTGGACCCAGTCATCCATGGCTATTCAATCCAGTATCTTTGTGTGGTTCCCTCACATGAGGGTCCTGAATATTCCCCTTTTTCTGCTAGGCTGATGGTTCCGGCCTGCCCATTGTCTTTTACAGTAATTCCAAATTGACACCTCTTAAACATTGTGCACAAAATATCATGCATAGTACTTGTGCATTCCGTATAAATTCTCTCTTTATTGTGTCTCTGTCAGCATTGTCCATATCCACGACGCTCCACTCGCCGGGATTGCTTCATCGCTGCTGGAAATTCGTCTGGATGTCACTCTTTTCGTCCGGATGTCAGTTACCTTACGCTTTCTTTGTGTTGACTTTTAAACTCTGTTTGATTTTAGCTAGACTATCTGTCCGATCTGAGTTTTCTATTGACTGACTGAAACAGCCTACGACGTACACCCTCCACCAAAACAAGTTTCTTCGCGAGGATGTTTTGCAGCGGCACTGTTGCTACGCTCGGTGCTTAGCACTGCCCGAGATAAATGTTATTGGTTTAAACAAATAAATAAACCAATATCCAATAAATCAGAGCACAATTTTTCTCCCTTGCCAGAATGCTATGTGTTTTCATCTTATGTCATTAAACAGGTTACCTATGAGTGGAGGATTTCCGTTTGATGATCTGAAAAGTTGTGAAAGCGGCAGTGAAAGTTGCAGGGAAATCCTACATGCAACAACGTGCCGGGCACATGCAGCAATTAGCATTTCTTCCCGCACATTATGAAGTCTTTGCATGGCCGAGAGTACCCTCAACGTCACAGCTGCCTTCTGGGAAGAGCTAAAAGCAGAACAAAGAGCCGTCAACGTACCTTTCACACCCACAAAACTATTAACAAGGTATTTGACAATTGCCATACTATTCTAGGTAAGCACGAGGCCTGCTTTACCTCCGTTTATATTGTACAACTTGTTTTACTTATTCAACTGATACACAGATTAGTATCATTAATTTACAATAAGAGAATATGTTACAGATGCATCGTTGCATTTCAAATGTTGCAAATGTTAACTTAAATGTGCTGGAGTAAAAAGTATGTTTGTCTGAAATGTGGAGTAAAAGTATCATAAAACAGAAATACTCAAGTTGAATAGAAGTACCTCAATATTGCACTGAAGGACATTACATGAGTAAATGTACTGTCCACCAGTCGCATTGATTAGTATCCCTTGAAAATGTGTCCATTGTTCACAACAACAACAGCAACAACAGCTGTGAACCTTCTTGACAGTAACCTATTACATTGCCAAGAATGCTCTTTGAATAAATTGTTTGATTCCTGAGTTTATTGCGTACTTTCTGGCATTGTTTGTTGTCAGCCCTGCCAGCAAATGACCACCAAACTTTTCAACTCTTGGCACCTTTCCAATATTTACACTTCACCACAATGTGACCCATTGACAGGGCCAGCTCCAGTTCTGCTTCCCTGAAGGTTAAGAGGAGGAGGAGGAGGAGGAGAGAAAACCTTTTGCTGTGATAACAGGAAAGCTGTGATAAAATGTAAGGGCAATTTGCCAGAGCCTGTTGTCAGTCCTTTGCTTACAT
>NC_048421.1:10322534-10349406 GCF_013103735.1 Etheostoma cragini | reverse complement strand
TCACAGGACTAACTCCTGAGAGACCTGCGCAGTAATTTAAAAACCCTTTCTTTCCAAATCACATATAACTGGCACAATTGGTGCAGTGACTATTTTAACATTTGGTGCTAACATGTGAAAATAGATACAGGAAATGCACATTGGTGGAATGTGTGATTCAGTTCAGTTTGACTGTGCAGTCATGGTATTGAGGAAGAAGTTAAAGAAAGAAGTGAATGTCACAAACGTCATCAGGGCCTGGCTTCCAGTGTGTCATTTTTCACCACGAGCCACATTGTGCTAGATGTGGTTGCTAGGGAAATGGCACCTTAACATTTACTGGAAAGTTGAAGTCAAGATTAAAGTGTGTAAATCAGCTCCTCCACAGTGCACCATGTTATGGGAAAAACTCAAATACAGCAAAACTCATATTGTATGTATTGTATTGATGATTTACACAAAAGCATTTAATGAACTTTTGACCGAGGGAATTAAGATTAGCAATATAGTTAATCACATTATTTGTCATTTAGTGCCATCCCAACTCTTATTGAATGTGTATTTCCAAGAGATCTTATGTGTCACTCAAGTTGTCAAGTTTGGGTTATGCAAAGACATTGATGGCGCCATAAAAAAGATGCCCACCTTAATCTAATTCAGTCTCTCTCTCTCTTAAGTAAGAAGACTAAGATGTGTGTGAGGTCCCTTTCACTCCATTTAAGCCAACGTTTAAATGGAGACAGTCCCAGAACACAACGTTCCATTTTACAGCTCAGTAGAATCCCACAATCTCTAGAGAAACACATATTCATATTTAAATACACAGGACAGGTTCAATAGATAAGTATTTTACAGATCTTCTCATCTCCTGACCCTTGACCTAGGAGTGACCTGATGTTACCAAATTTTCCTCCTTCTTGCCAAAAACCGCTGTAAATTCCACTACACACAAAATCTCATTCTATCTTTGTCTAAAAACATAGAAAATTATAGTATAAGAGATAGTCTAGTTTGACGTTTTTGGTAACACATTTATTTTTTTTCTCGCTGAGAGTATGATGAGAACTCAAACACCCCTCTCTTGTCTGTATGTTAAATATGTAGCTGGAGCTTGCAGCCAGCAAGCATAGCTTAGCTTCGCATAGCATAAAAACTGGAAACAGAGGGGAAGCAGTTAGCCTAGCCTGTCCAAAGGTCCACCTACTAGCAGCCCTAAAGCTCACTGATCAACAGGTTATATTATGTTTGATTAATCTTTACATTAGTGTAAAAGAGATTATTTGCTGTTTTACTAGGGGTTATGCCCGAGACTATTTTGGTTCCACTTAGCAGACTACCATTGGAGACCTCCAAAAGTTACTACCCAGCCAAAAAGTAGTCTCTCACATAACACCTAAGCTCATCAGAGCTTTACACATGCTCGTGGGGGGTTGTGTTACCTTTGGGTAGAGCCAGACTAGCAATTTCTGTCAGGAATTTTGAGGCTTGGACCTAAATACAGAGTTGAGAATTTATTAAACAAAAACAGTCTTACAAAAAAAGATGTCCTCAAGAAGGCAGGCAGGCCAAGAATAACCAGAAGACATGATAGGGAACAAACTACCAGAAAGAGTGATGCAGCAACAACCAGGAAGGGAAGACAATACAACACACTGACACCAACAATGATCCAACAAGAGACAAAGAAAGCACAGAGACTTCAACCACTGGGTAACAAGGTTGAAACAAGGGACAGGTGACACAGGGGCTAGGAACAGGTGATAAGGGCGGGGCAGACAATCAGACTAAGAGAAAAACAGAAAGCAGTAAAACAAGACATGACAAAGGAGAAAACAGAGACTTTTAAATAAAACAGGAAACACTACAATAGAGACTCACAATCGTGACAGTGTCCTCCTGTTTCCAGTCTTTTTGCTAAGCTCAGCCAACCAGCTGCTGGTTCTAGCTTCACATTTACCATACAGGCATTAGAGTGGGATCGATCTTTTCAGCTAACTCTCAGTAAGAAAGTAAATAATGTTTCCCACAATGTCAAGCTACTCTTTAAATGCATTTCACAATATATGTGCCATGTGGAAACAAGAGGGAAACCTAATTAACACCCAGAAGGAAACCATCATGTGCAAGAGTGCAATCTGCACCTCTTTGATGTCTGCACTTGTCGTCTGAAATAAACATGTGAGGTCATACCATCATAGTGAAACGAGCTGCATGTGGAAAATGCACATCTACCCAGTTCCCTGAAACGGCCATTGTCCAGATCAACTGCTGCCTCAAACATTCAGATTGCATCATGGCAGATAATGTGATTGATCTGACGCTGCCCGCCTATCTCGGCTCGCCTGCCTCCATCCGTTTATCAGTATCAAATGTTTGGAGACAAAGGGAGCCAATGACATAATCGGGATGTTCAAAATGGACTTTGATTCCCACAAACCCCAGAAATAGCTGGCTGATGTCATTGGGAAGATGGTCATATATCTGTCTACACTATGATAGCAGGCTGAGAGATGCTGTTACACACACACACATACCTTGTTTAAATGCACTCAATAGCTTGCATACTGCCAAAACACATACATTCACTGAGGGCTTTGTGCATGCACACAGGTTTTATATGTAAATAGTAAAACATGCTGGTTATCCATATGCGTATACACTCATGAACACATGCCAACACAGACACGCACTCTTCCTCTATGACACAGTAGTAACTTGATCCTGAGCTGTGCCAGTAAGTCTGACATTCCCGGATAGATTCAGTATGTACAGTATGTGCAACCTTCACACGTCAGTTTTGTGGTTACTGTCCAGATAAGAGTGCTGATAGCGGCCTTTGATGTGTGCCACGCAAAGAACAAGGATGTTTTGGAGGATCAGAGGGGATTTACCTGGCAGATGTCCTGTAATCCCAGAGGAGCCCAATCTTGATTGCAAGTTATCCATCAACTACATGTCTCTTTTTCCATCATACTCCACATTGTCTACAGGACTGACTCAGTCACAGATGTTTGAGGATACTACCCAGGATGCATCAGTCACCCAGAGGAAAGCTTTCATCCAAGCTATTCCACATAATAATTCCACGTATGCATGACTGGGCATTCAGTGACCTTGCACAACATGTCTTTACAGCACGCAGACACAATGAAGTCATATCAAGGGACTATAAACTGACCGCAAGCCATTGGCAGTTTAAAATACAGCCTGTTGTTACTGGTGCAGGTGTGTTTCTGCTCAGTTAAGGAGGGCTCTTTTAACATCTCTTTTCATCTTCTCTATAGCTTCTAATAAAATTGCAGCTGCTTTATTGGTCAGCATATTTAGCTCTGCACAGTATTTCTCATTCTTACAGTTAAGTTCTCTTTGTTTCAGCTGCAACACTCCCATTGTGCATTGAGGATGTACAACTCCTTCATTTTTGAGGTTTGTGACCTCTGCAAACAGCAACTCAGTGTCCCTGAGAGGTCTAACAGAGGGAGTCCTTGTCTCCACAGCCCCTTACATGTTTTATATATGTATTCTGATTGTAAACATCACACAGAGAAGCTCAATGGGACGTTTTACTTTAACTTGGACCATCAATTGTGCGGTAAGCTTGTTCTGAATCAGAAATCACTCCCTCTCTTCTCAAGGCATTTCCTTTTGTCCGCTTCTAGCGGGGCACTCCCTGTAGACAGGAAATTCTTCTGGAGGCACTCCAAACCACGGCCTCCTTTTCCCTCTTTTACTAGAAATCTTGGAAGGAGGGTACAATCTGTTCCAAGCTCCAACCTGCATGTAAACAAACAATTCAGCCGTTCGAGAAATCGCTCCGACTTATCCATCTACCAGCAGTTCTCATCTGAGATTTCTGCAATGCCTGTAATCATTATGCTGCACAATATATTGCAATCAACATGAGATAATATACGGGATGCTCCATTAAGACATGAGATAAATCGTAAAAGTCCCACAGGAAAAAAAGAATAGCTTCTTTTTTGCACCACACTGAAAAAGTTTCCGAGAATAAGAGCCACCCACAGTTCAATGAATGTGCAGAAAAAAAACCACAATACCATTTTCCCGCTGGAACAAACAACCTTCTGTCTTGTTCACACAGTTTTTCAGCAAGTTCACTACCCAAAAAAAGTTCATTCTTCTTTTCCAGTAAATCTAATTGTTGTGGCACTTAGGCGCCGTCTATCTCTCACCTTAATTCTATTCCGTCAAATTCAATTCAGGAACAAATACTTGATCTAAACCTAAGGTGGCTGCATCGTTTCTCAGTTGTAGCCTTATCCAAGAATGCCAGTCACTGTTACTACACTGACTGTTAAACTAGTTTCAGTACTTTTAATGTGCTTCACATTACACTGCTTATGTTTATAAATGGGTCTTAAATCCATTCCAGATAAGCCAGAAAGATTGTATCAGGCATCTGCTAGAATCTGTTGGTTTTCACACTCCTTTATTATCTTCCCACACTTACATCTAGGGCACCTATGGACATGTCCTCCTTAGGGAAAGTGATAGATGTAATGTTCAGATGTACAGCAAGTCACATCATTTAAAATAAAAACTTAGGCGAGGCCATAGATCTTCCTGTTTTTACTGCTCCAGGTAGTTTAAATTAGATGTTTTTCAAAATTTTGTATGCAGCCAATATTCAAACTTACACAATTGCATGTTTGTGGAAAAATACTTTGAACTAAATCAGTAAATTCTATTGGCTAATCCACATTCCAGCAGTATTTTACTCGTTGCAGTGAAAACAGGCCAACGTTTTACTGCTTTTTACTATTGTGTGTGTGTGTGTGACTGTATATGTGTAAGTTTGTGTGTGTGTGAGAGAGAGAGAGAGATAAAGGAAGGTAAGGAAGGGATTTTGTTGTGGTTGTTTTTAAACTCCCTTTCTCATAAATCCTGCTCGATGATGAATTTAGTGTCCCTCAGATTCCTGAAAGGATTTGCAAAGGATTTTTTTCTTCCAGTAAAGTTACAATGTATCTGTCAACACAGCACCTGAAGTGGATATGCACCTAAAACTTTGCAATATACAGTATCTCAAAGTATCAGCTGCACTTGCCTCCAGTCTGACTATGTGTAGTTTATTTTTGTATGTGTATAAACATGACAGTAGTGTTAATTAAGGGAGATCTGATGTGATGCTATTTACTGAATTGGCACTGACAGCTAGTTGTTGTGTAAGAACAATGATTGACAGCTTTAATCTTAAAATGTCAACTTCAAAGCATCATGACTTTTTAATGACCTTGGTAATTGTATGCAAAACTCCAAACCAAGAGACCTGTTGAAGCACATTTAATGCAGCTGTGAAACGGTATAAAAACCTCCGCCATGGCTGGGTTTCATTTACGCTTGTGTGACAGCATTCGTGTGTGCACACGCCATTCTTTGCCTGCATGAGCCCCATACGAGAAAGGGCCATTCTCATGCCAGCTGAGGTCAGGTCCTGACACCGTGGGGTGCACCATTCTCCTGCCGCGGTGGGCTGAGAGGCGGGGGAGGCCTCAAGCGCTTCTGGGAAACAGTCTGGGCCTAATTGGAGCCTGACGGGTCTCACATGTCTCCACTTACTGCAGGAGACAGACGATCGTGCTTCCTGGCCTATGAGAGCTGCTGTAGGCCCAGGCCATTCCCCCTCCATCAGCATAACCACACAGCAGTGAATTCACCAAGCAGGCCTGACATGACAGCATGACTGAGTGCTGTGGTCGGGGGTGTTTCAGTGCAGTGAGATCAGGTAGGATCTACTGAGCTTTAGATTATCTTTTAAGTATATTGGACCTTGATACAACCCTTTTGGTACAGTTTGTTCCAAGGATCTCCTTTCTTCTACAGTCCATGCACCGTCCTCCTGTTGTTATCTATTAACTCTTCTGAGTAAGGAATAATGAAAACTCCCCCCCCCCCCCCCCCCCCCCGACTGTACAGTATATCATGTTCCCCTTCTCACGCACACAAACCTCACCCTCACCATGCATATCCACAGTGAGAAATACGAGAAGTAGAGACTGAACCGCTCAGATGGTGAAAAACAAAGACTTCCCTGCTGCTGCCTCACCACCACCACACATTCTCTAACTTTTTTTCACCATTACTTTTTCTTGCCATGGCAACATGCCTCTCATTTCCCATCAGCCACATTCCCATCCTTGGCCCGCTCTGTAATTCTCAAAAAACTTCATTATTATTATTACTATTATGTTGTACAGCAGCGATGCAAAATATCGTTTGACTGCCATTGTGCAAAGATTAGCACAGTCAATTTCCAATCCACCAAATTCTACAAATTTAATATAAAAATGCACAGATGCACAGCAGGAATCTCGTTTTGCAAAAGCATTGCTATTATGTCTTTTCAATGCACATCTGGAACAAATTGTACCCCAAACACTTAAAAGAAATAAGCACCTATTCTTTTAACCTTGAGTTTGGGGCATAATTTGGTTTTGCTGGGAACTAAAACATTTTAATCTTTAACAGATTAAAGGGCTTTTGAAAGCAATTCTCTATGCTCAGATATACACGTCTCAACTTGAAAAAACTCAGGTATTCACAAGGCAGGATAGTTGTAGGTTTTACAGACTTACTACCTGCTCAACATTACCCACGGATCTTGGCAACTCCACTACTACAATGTATGTGTCAGTACAATTAAGCATTACATGTAATTGTTCAATGGGGAATGAAGCCAACTTGTGTTACACTACAAAGGGCTTCTGTAGCTGACACGTTTTTCCACACTGCTTGGAATAGGAGTCTTCCCTTTCTGTAAGTCATACTTTTAAAATGCTGAGAAGCAGATTTGTATTTCACTGAAAATTTGTGCAGACTGCTCATCATTGAAAAATAAAGTCAAATGACGGACTGAAAACAACACGAGTCACACATTCTCAACTTTTTATAACTGACCTTTTGGCAACTGCTGCAACCTGGTTGTCCATGTCCATCCCTCGTTCACATTGTAAGGTCAAAACAATGAGTGTTTTTTTGTGTCTCAATGGGGTATTAACTCTTTTTCATGGTACTGCAGGATGACAATAAAAGTACATAATCACAACTCTACACAAGGGTAAGGTCATTTCTATTCATAAAGTCATTCAATATAACTCCTAATGAGTCAAGCACAGTAGACTATTACATATAAATCTAAAGATAGGCATTTGTATTTTCAATTGCATTTGATTCTGTCTCCTGCATTGCTGTTTCATTGAGAAAGTCATTTCTATTGATTGCTTTTCCAGGCATCATTTAATAGGATACATATTCACTTGTAAATATCGACCTTTCCCTGCTGCCACGACATTTGTGTCATAAATACTTCAAAAGCAAGTTAGGGAAAAACAATGAAATTGTATGAAGCTGTAAATAAAGGCTGGCTTGAAACAGTACCAAGAGATTGGTTTCTTTTTTATAGAAGCATGATTATGTTTATAATTGATTTGGCATGGCATGGTTTTTCCAGCAGTAATTAATAAGCAGCATAAAATAGAAATATAGACTTCCTTCTCTGCAGCAGAAAGCCTCAACAGTTCCTATCACATACTGCCACCAGCTGGAGTTACTTTAGCACTGTAACAGGAGCTAGTGTTGACATGCAGTTCCGTAAAAGACATTTCACAGGCAGCATTGAGACCAATTTGTCTTTATTTCAGCTTGATTAAATGGCAATTATACAAACCTCAAATCAAACATTTTCGAACAGAATAAAAAAAAAAAGAAAATGGCACAATACAAAACAAAATCAAGACAAAGTACCCACTATACATTTACGTATATACAACTTTGATAAATAAACCAATACTGTCTAGAATTGATTGTTTTGCATTTTTCTTTATTTTCTCTACGATTAGTGCAGAGAGGAGTAGAGAAAGGATGAAAACCAGGAAACAAAACAGCATTGAGTGAAAATAATGACCGGCAGGCACAGATGAGAGAAGAGACAACAGTAGACAAGAGTAGAAAAGACAACCTCTTGATGCACAAATCAGACCGCGTTTGTAAAATTGTACCTCAATGTAGTTTTTGCTATTTGACTAAATGACATGCCACTGCCTCAGCATGACCAATCAGACGTCCTGACCTCCATCTTTTGGTTCTCCACAGTACATTCCTCATACAAGTAGTAGTTTGTGTTGTTTCACATCACACTACGGATCCTGAGACAGGGACAACCCATTCTTTTCCAGGCATAGCTTCAATGAAGCAACATTTATTTGTGCTGCTTTAAAGCCTCTACAACAATATGTCATATATTATGTCTTACAAATAAACAACCTAAAGCACACAGTATTGTACAATGATCAATGAGGTTGGGTTACATAACCCTCTACAGATAAAACAATGTTAAAGGCAGAGAACAAAGACTAAATGTTCAACTGGGAGATGACTAATTTAATTTCACTAACCAGCAGCTTTTCTCATAATATGTCACCTAGATCTCCAGTAAAGTCATTTTCCTAACAATGAAACAAAGTAATAGGAAGTGGTGTGTTTGAAACAAAATGAGAGAAAAGTCTATTGGAAGAGAAAATGAAAAAGGGGTTACCAGTAGTAATTTCCAGACAACCTAAGAACCTCAAAAGGAAGCCCAGGGTGATAAACACTATTCCCCAAGAAACATCTCAAGGTCGTTCAAGAAATGAACAGCGAGAGACAGATCCAACATTCAGAGCCTGTCCAGACAAGCACACACCCTCACCCGCACTGCAGCTTCACATTTACAAAACCACTTCAGTCTGGGACACAGATGACGCTTTCATTCCTCACATGGTCGTCGTGTTGTGAACACGATCCATTCAAACGGCGACATGGAAAGTTTCAGAACCTAACAATCTCCTCAGTGGCAACTATTTTTTTTTTTTTCTATAAAATTATTAACAGTTATCAAATCACTCCCCCCTGCAGTTACTGTTGCAAACCTTGTTTTTTAGTATTACAAAAGCAAACAAACAAAAAAGACTGAAGAGGAATTGACATTTAAAGCTGTAAAAATAGACACATATTACCTTAACATTTTAAAGCACATCAGAAAAAGTCTCTACTTTTCTTTCACAAAGCAAGAAATATTTTGGTTTAGAGTGCCACACTTGGTCAGACCTGCTGAGTTTAAAACAATGTGTGCTACTGGGGACTGCATGACCGTATGCATGTTTTGTATGTGTGCATTGTTTATGGGAATTGTGTTTTAGAAGCGTTTTCGAAGGGGCTTTTGCTGAGTTATTCAACAAGATTTCCTTACAGCCTCATAGACAGAGAACACAAACAAAGCTGAGAGAGAAAGAGACAGGAGAATAGAGGACACATTGGCCCCGACTCTTATCTAGAGACGTCAGCATGCTTCCTGTTTTTCTGACCTGTAGAGTCCCAAAGCCAGACCTAGAATGTATCCTAGAGAAATCCTCCGAAGAGGTCTGAAGCAGACCCCAACCCGCGACCTCCGCACTGACCCAGACAGGGCGAGTAGATACCTGGACCCCCTGCTCTGTCAAGTGCAACATCTGGAGCGCTGAGCAGTTCTAGTGCCTTTTCATGGAGGACACCTTCTTCTTCCTGGCTGCCAGCATCTCGTAAAAGGGGTCCCTGCTGATAGCAGCTCTGTGGATGAAGAGGAAAATGTCAGGAGCATTATGGCATAAGTGTGCAAAATGCAGCTTTAATAAACTTAAAGCATGATTATCCCCGGAAATAAAAGAAAGAAAACTACAAATAACAAGAGTAACTTTGGAAACCTTAGGCCTACAGCAATGATCCTTATACGCAAGTTAGAAACACGCATTGTATCATACTATAAAAAAAAAAAAAGATTTACTTGATGCTGTTCATCCATTCCTCTTTTTCCTCAGTAGTGGGGGCGGAAATACGGTAGAAAGTGTGGTTGCCCTCCACAACGCGTCCGTCAGCCTCGGTCTTGCATGCTTTTATCACCTGGTCCTTGTTGTCAGGAATGAAAAGCTCAAAGCAGTTCTACAGAAATTAAGTGGATGGAGATTTGAAATTATAGAAAGTATTATGACATAAAGACAAGAACAACTTTTTATCAAAAATGCAAAAAATGTATTAGCTCATGTACCTACTGTTCCATATGTGTACACTGTGTAGATTTAGAAAAATCTGTCTTTTTGGCATACTATTCACCTCTGTATACTGCTTCATATACTGTTGTACATACTTCATATACTGTTCACATACAAAATGGTTGTTGTCCTCAAATGTCATAACGGTGCATTGTACAGAACACAGCTGTTGAAATTCAACTAAAATAATCCCAATTGTGAATGTTCAAAAAGGGCAGCACTGAAGAGTCCTTTATTGTTACTTTAAAAAATGTGTAGCCGTAAAATCTTAGTCCTGACTGTGTGTAATCACAGAATGAACCATTAGAGGGAGCTGTACTTACAGGCTTCTTATCCTCCACCTCCTTGATGCTCAGGTTCTCCAATGGGATGATTCCTCTGGGCTCTTTGTCCTGGACAAATATCAAATATGTGAGTGACAGAGTGTTGCACACAGCAAACAACAAGAATAGAGTGGGCAGATTCTTCACTGTGACTGAGAAACTGAGCTGTACTTACTGTGGTGTACTCAAAGTAGTACAGACAGTTGTCCGTGAGGATAAACCACCTCCTCTTCCAGGTTTTAACCCGTCCCCCTGTGGAGCAAATAGCAAGCATTAGAGAGGCTCAGCAAGAGAAAAGAGAGAGAAGCGAGCACCCAAGCACCGGGTCGAGCAGCAGACAGGCAGACAGATGTATGGCCAGACAGACAGATGATAGCTCCACTGAACTCCTTTCACCCATAACATCCCGCTATTCACCCTGATTCACCATCACACCATGCACTCACCATCACCACAACTGCATGGCCTACACCTCTGGTTATTTTTCTTAATTTCATAAGTACCCATTCCTTTCCCCTTTTATGTGTTGATTATAATTTGTCGCTATGTTCTCAACCACATTTTAATAACAGATAATTATCACTTAACAATTAAATCCTAAATAGTTGATAAATGCCACATTAAGGCTAATTGTAGTCGATGTGATTCTACAATTTAAAACTACATGTCTATGTGCCTAGAATTTTTTTTTTTCTTAGTTGCTGACTTATTGATGGGCAGAATATAGATCCACGTGCTTTGCACTCATTGAACCACCTACTAAATGAAGTAACTAAACTATAGGAAACTAATAAGGAGAAGCACTCCATGACTGCAGGATGGCTGAATGTGGAACGTAATGTGGCAACTATCGATTAAGTTGGAATGTAATGGGGCGACTAAGGATTAAGTTCTTTCACACCCAATAGGGGCTCTTTATTTAACTCTGTGCCCGCTGATTTGTAGCTGGCCTTTGACCCCATTTGTCACCAATATTTCCTGTGAGGGGAAACCTGATCACAGCAGCAGACGGCACTCTTGCTGTGGGAGGATGGGATGCCAACAAACTGAAAGGGGCAGGAAGCTCAGTGCCTTGAACTATGCTCGGCTTCTCAACAGACATCTCAGACATGAATTTCCGGTTTTGACTTTGTTAAGTAACTTCTCAGTCATATAAGAGCAGTGTCCAGTGAGTAAAGGGGGGGGGGCTGTCTTTCTGAACATAACCTGATAGAGGCCTAAGCCTTGTCTAGACTAGGCTTTTCCGCCACCGATGTTAGTAAAAAGCTGCAATGTGAAACCTATCTACCAGGATAGAGGAGGCTTTTATACAGACAAGTAGAACACACTTGTATTATCATATAACAGCAGTAGCACTGTATATGATAGCCAATCATAGGTCAATGATAGGTCAAAAACTTCAGTCTATGCGTGTTATAATCTAAAGACACCATCAACACACGCTTCACTCGACAGGCAGAGATGGAGAGCCTCTCGCCACATCTCGACTTGTCAGCGCGTTGCAACACAAAGCAGACAAACAGAAAACACAGACGCGATGGGCAGAATCACACAGCTGACGGCCTGAGAGCTGATTGGGTCAGTTGGAGGTTGGGATTGGTTTCATGGTCATGTCATTTACTGTCACTCTCAAAAAAAGAGAGATGACCTCCTCCAGTGCAAGAATGTCTGGGACGAGGCTGGACGTCCCAGCAGATTGTTGCAGGGATGTGTGCATGGGGCTGGACCGGAGTGGAGCTGAGTGGAGGGGCACCCATGCAAGACGGGGCTGTGGGAGACTGGCCGAGTAAAAGTTCAAAGGGAATAGATTTTTTTGTAAATTATATCTAGGTTCCTTTGGAAAGGATTTATCAACAAAATAAATTAGCAACTGGTTCTCTTCTTACTTAAGGGCTCCTATTTTGTAGTTAATAGGAAAGATGTATACATTAGAAGAATGCACATTCAAACTACCAACCATGTGCACTTTAAGAGAATAAGCATGCTTGAATCAATAGAACCAAGCCTTAATCCCTTTCGACACACTCCTCTGCCCATGCTTCTCTCCCACAGTTTGGTCCAGTCCGGTCTAGCACCATAACGGGCCGCAGCCACACTGTTACACTTCAGATCCATTTACAGCATAAGGACAGGAGAGCCACATTGTTGAAAAGGTGCAGTATTCCCTTTTCATGCAACCAGAGAGCAAACAACAATAAGCCAATGGGTAAATAGGTTTGTGATTAATATGGAGAGTCAAGTAAAATTCCTTTGTTGTGCTCACTGTATGGAGAAAAGGTATAATGCAGCTTTAAAAACAAAAATACAAACAGAAATCAAAGAGAGTGACCACCACAGCATACAGAGAAAAGAGGGTCAAACTGCTCAGTAGAGTGGTCACAAAGCATCAGCTCCCTGAGCCCAGCCCACGGGGGGGGGGCAAATGAACCCGGCGACCGCCCAGCAACCACCCACAGAGATAAAAGAATGTGGACTAACCACCAGCTCAATGAGAGACTGAACAGACAAACATCTGAAGTTCAAATGAGTCAATGGAGAGACAAAAACAAAAAAAACAAATCTACAGACAAATAAACCCCTGTGTGAACCAAAAGCACCCGAGAGCTGAGAGATGGACTAGCGTTTGGGAAGAGCAGGTGTACATACCTCCTGAGGAAAGACAACAGCCAAAATCATGGAACAAACAAACAAACGAAGAGGAAAAGAAAACAAAAAAAATCAAATTAAATGATAAGGAATTATTGCACCACAGTCCTGTTAATCTGGTTCCAGGGAGGCTTTGATGTACTGCTTTACAGCTTTCATTTTTATTTTTCTATATTTTGCAATGAGGTTGAACAGATTTTACATATCTGTTGTTCTATTCAGGCCACAAGGGGGAGTTCCACTCAATGGCACAGCTGCAGTAAAGCACTTCATTAAATACCACCTCCACATGGGTTACAGCCAGTAATTTACCTTCCACCCTGATTGGTCTACTCAGATCTGCCAACTTTGAGTCATTGGAGAAAGAGTTATTCTTTACTTTCTTGGTGTAGTCAGTTGTAAAGATTCACAACGATTGTAAGATTCAACTTTACTTTGAACATTCATGCTTTTTTCTACTAAATTCATTGTGAATCTGTACAAGAGAGAGAGATCTCAGAGGAAACAGAATAGTTCAGGGGCCCGGGTTTGTGCTTTTCTGCTTGAAAAGTTATTGTGATCAGTTCCAGTAACAGTTGAAGTCCTTTAAAACATTTGTAAAAATAAAAAAGGTATGTGTGTTGTGCATGTGTATTTGTATATGTCAAAGTCAGGAATGAGCATAACAACAGGGCAAAAATGCCCTTAAACACATCCCACTGGTAACATTTAATTAGTATATTTATCATTATAAACACTAAGACACACCCTTTATTATTAAAAAATGCCAAGGCCGGCTGGGAGTTTCCACAATGGGACAAAGTATGCGCTTTAAATCTCCAATAAAATCAGGATCACAACGTCCACGGAGAAGCAAAAACCCTTTCGTTCTATACTTTGTGTATGTACAGTATGTGTATGTTTGCGTGTGTGGAAACATTTGATTTACAAGCCATAAAAGTCAGTATTTGTGCTTGTGTGTGCATGTCGGTGTACGAATATGCCCCGCTTAAATAATTCAAAGGCCTCCACTTGTAGTGGTCTGATCTCCAGGCCACATTTATAATACATGAAAGCGGGTAGAGATGTCTTCAGATGTCTCAGTTTGAGTGTGTACAAACCTTTCCACACATCTCCCTAACACCTCAACACACAGACACACAGGTTACTGACCTCAGGGAAGACATTGGTTATAACTTTATGCAGCCTTAAGATAATCTACCAATTTTTGTTGCTGCTATGAAAACCCATCTATCAGCACAGCAACATTGACTAGCACCATTAACAGTGCCATTCATTATGTGCTCAAATAACTGTGTGCATGTATTTCCAGTGTCACTCACCCAGTTTTAGTAGCCAGCCCTCTCTGTCTGGGTTGAAGAAAGTGTGTGTGAGGTCATTGCCATCATCTTCTGGGATTTTGAAAGGCTCATTCTTGATGCTGTCATACAGATTCTACAATAATGATAGTTGACTATTAACACAGAGCAGGATTGAAATTGCACGTGGAAAAATAAATGAGGACGATGGAAATAACTGGGTTTTACAGCTATACTGACCCTGAGCAGGTCCTCAGGTAGGTCTCCTCCCTCGTTGATTCCTCTGTTCATGGAGATGAATCGTTCCACAGAAGGCTTGTCTTTCACATTTGGGTTGTGGAGGCTGGTGTTTAGCATGATGATGGCAAATGACAGAATGTAACAGGTGTCTGTAACACACACACACACACACACACACACACACACACACACACACACACACACACACACACACACACACACACACACACACACACACACACACACACACACACACACACACACACACACACACACGCACACGCGCACACGCGCACACGCGCACACGCGCACGCACACACGCACACACGCACGCACACACGCACGCACGCACGCACGCACACACACACGCACACACACGATCACACACACGATCACACACACGATCACACACACGATCACACAAAAAGAGAAAGATGAGCAATGAGTTGCCATTTACCAAAAAACTGCTGCCGATGTTTAATTTAGTCTTTGAATATGAATGTTAATAAGCTGAGCTCAAAGCACCGTACTTAGGGGACCACACTCCCACAGAGAAGAACAAATAGACAAAGCTTCATTAGCAAGGAGTGGGAGTGAAAGGCTGCAAGTGGGCAGCTAAGTATGCATGTGTGTGTCTGGATGTGCACTCTAATGTGTGTGTTTGCTAAAAGACAACGTGGCCAGCACACAGCTGACGCAGCAGCACTTTATCTGGCCCGTTAGGCTGTTGAAAGTCCATGCATTATTCACATCCATCTGCATCCATGTTAGAGGCAGTCGGCTGTCTGCTGTGGGCATTATTTCCCAAAAGCCAGACACTCTTTCAGAGCACAGTTCACCTCAGCAGACTTTGTGTCTGCTAAACAAAGCAGTTTAGATATGAGTTCCACTGACATGCCATTAGAGGAGGAGGAGAATGTGGAAAGTTAAGTGCTTCGGGGAGATAAGATGATCTGGTATAGTCCCTTAAAAATTAAAATGTTGAGTTAGAAAGCCAGGATGTATGGCATGACGGTGCTACCTGTGGACTGAAAAACGCCAGGGTTGCATTGGCAGTAGCGCTGAGCGAAGGCCTCCATCATGCGGTCGATCTTCTGAGCTTCTCCTGGTAGCCGAAAACTCCACAGGAACTGTCTGTCCGGGGACACAGCTCAGTCGTCAGCAACAAACTCACTTTCACAGTGAAAAGGCTGAATGAGCTCTCTTAAGGCACAAGACAGAAACTGACACCTGCATATTTTCAAATTGCAAATAAGGAGACTTTTAAATAATGGCCTGCATCTCACATGATTTACATAAAAAGGGAGCAAAGCTATGAGAATCTAGTCAAGAACTGTAGCAGACGTCAGGTGTCACGTTCCTGGGGAGATGCGCTTTTACCTGAGTGCCTGAACCAGGTTCAGGTCTGTGAACTCATGAAGCTCCACAAATGCATGGAGGACTTGGATATTGAAGTCATCTCTACAGGAGACAGAACATAGTAAGCAAATGTATTAGTGTTAAAAATCCAGAATTACTTTAATTACTTTTCTGCATAACCAAGACAAAATTAATATACAAAAGATTAGAGCTGCAACTAATGATAATATTTATTCATTTATTTGCCAATTGTTTTCTCAAATAAGAAACTAGATCTTGTTGTTTTGTCTATAAAATGTAAAAAGAAAATAGTGAATAATGCCCATCCCAAGCACAAAATGACCAAAAGTAATTTCTAACTTTGTCCAACCCCAGTCTGAAACCCAAAGATAATACATTTTCCATCACATAAGACAAAGAAAAGCAGCAAATTCTCACAATGACAATACACCAATTCAGTACTGCAGTCTACTAACATTGTCTGTCCAGACTTACGATGTGTGAAGTGAACATAATCCACAAAATAAATGCCGTAATACTCTAAAAACAGCAATCAGACTAATATGCAGACATTGGGAAGTTTTCCTTTAAAATTATTAATCAAACAAATAAGTAAATATTAAATACATGTTCTGTTGATGGACTAACTGACTAATCCATGAAGCTCTAAAAAAAAAGTTATTACCTACAAGCAAATCCATAAAGTAAAGTTTAAGGAGTGTTTTGGTGGATGCTGAAGAAAGCCAAGACTTGAGCGTAGCTCTCCATAAAAGTTTGATTGCTGCCCCGTTTTGAAAGTATTCCCCAATAAGAGCGTGTCTGAGGACTCAGCTCGGGGTGGGATCTGGCTCAGATGGGCTTAAGAGTTGTGATAAGCTACATACTCTTATTAAACCCAATAGAAAAGGGAAGCATCGACCACCTCCCTTTCATTTATCGTCTAATCTCAATCATGACATCACTGAAACCTTCATGCCTTCAGAGTAAATAATCTGCCCTGTGGGATCATGGGAAGGCTCTAAGGAGCTCTCGCTGTCACAGTCATCCCTCCCAGTGGTCTCAAGGCTCTAACGATGCTCCTGCCCCGCCTTCACAGAATCAGAAACAAAGAGCCATCCATCAAAAGCTGCTTTTCTTGGTACGACCTGACGGAACACACCTTGACTGTAACCCTGCCTGCCCTACAGTCCCTGAACAGAGCATGATGTACTCCAGGCTCATTACTATTTCCTATATTATGTGTTCAATCTAATGAGGATGGTCTCAGCTCTGAAGTGAAATCTGGAATTGCCTGCAAACGCATGCATTACAGTGTTGAGAGTCTCTTGATCATGTTACTTATTAACGAGTAAAATAATCATAGATAGATGGAGGCTATTAGGTAGCCAACAATGTTGAGAGGATGGCCTAAATGTGGCGCCAATAAACCAGAATGGATGGGTGTGTGCCTGACTAAGAAGAAACACAGCAATCCAGAAAGAATGCACTCGCTAGACGATGCCATTATCCAACATATGGATGTGTGCTGGTGAGTCATGACAGAAAAGGAGAGGGAGACTGTTAGATAGAGGGAAAAAAACAAGTCCATTTTCATCCTGACCTCTCTCCGAGGTAGTCTCCGATGGCTGTTTTGTTGAGGCCCTCGCCCTTGTAGAGGAACTGAGCAATGTCGTTGCTTGTATTCTTCAGCAAGTCATTCTCAATTAGGAACTGGATCCCCTAAGAAAGAGACAGGGCCCAAGGTTACTTTCTGCTTATGAGAACATATGGGACAATTTACATTTCTGAAGAATCGTGACCGTTTCTTCCGCCTACCTTTTTGGGGTCCATGTTAAATTTCTTACGTCCCATGGCCACTTGTTTATTCCTCTGCATGTTTTTCCTAAAACGTAAGATGGTGATTGTTGTTAGCTGTGCTTGTTGTAAACATAATCTTGTACATTAACATATTGGTATATAAAAAAGATGTAGATTATATAATATCGATTATTCTGAGTTGATTTTTTATTAAGCATTTGGTCAAAAAAATGTCAGAAAACGGTAACTATTTCCCCAAACTCAAGGTAATGTCTTAAAATTGCTTGTTTATTCCAACCAACAGTCTAAAACCCAAATATGTTAAATATCACAGATAACTCAGGAAACTAAGAAATATTTGTACCTTAGACATGCTGGAACCAGACATTTTTTACATTCTTGTTTAATAAACAACTCAATCATCACTCTATTATAAATCCATTTAGATATTTTACCTTTTAAGTACGCAAATCCAACAAGGCTTGGTCCATTACAATAAAAGTCTTTGGTTCATTTCCTGGAAGTGTCTTACCCATTAACATTTTTCATTTGTTTGGCCGAGGCCGGCCTCTCCTCCCCCTTCCACCGTGATGACAAGCATTGATAAAGTGTTTACCATCATGCATATGGGAATGTCTCATTTCTTAGGCCTTGAGTTTTTTAGGAGTCAAAGTGCACTGTCGTTACCATGGTTACATCTCCATCTCTAACCAGCGAGAGGTCACCACTTCTTCCCACTGATTTCACTCTCACCAGCATTCCTTCGCCCCTTGTCTGCCAAAATCGAACAATCAACTAAACAGACACTCAACGACAGCACAAGCTATCATGTACTTTCTTCAATAAATGGATCGAAGGAAACTTTGATCACAAGACGGTGCTCTAACCCTTAATGGGTTTTAGATCCAAACAGTGCTTTAGGATTATTTGGTAGCTGATGGGATCCCTATCCACTGGAGTAGACCAAACATCAGTATTCCCTCCCCTGGGACCATCCATTGTCTGCCTCTGCCAGTACACCCACTGCATTATTCAATGAGGCCTCCCATCATGAAGGTGTGCCTGATGAAACATTTAAACTGCCTTAAAAGCAGAGCCAATTTGGAGAGCGTATTCGGATCGCCCAACCTGACCATCAAACATTAATAATTGACAGCTTCATTTGGTAAATTAATCGAATGCAAACAATGAGATAATTTAGGCCAAACAGAGAGAGAAGTATATGTGTGTGTGTGTGTGTGTGTGTGTGTGTGTGTGTGGGGGGCGGGGGGGTTGTCAGATCCATTTTTCTTACCTCTCCTCAGTGGAACCCAGGTTCTCGATCTCACTGGTCACTTCTGCTATCTCATCCTTTAGCCGCTGTAGAAAAGACATAAATGTTTGTCCTAAAATGTCATGACTATGAGGACAAATGTATCATGTGCCGACCAATTTCCTTAACACCAGGAGGCGTGGACAGGTGTGACCAATACAAACAACATGTAAAGTATTTGTATGGCTCTATGGAACAATGCTGAGGGAGAGGCCTTCCTCTCTGAATCACCTCGGTTTGTCTATAAGCCAGGTGGCCTTTTATCACATCGAGTAAATCCTCACATCCCTCACTTAAACTTCAACACACTGCTGCACATTCAGATCTTCTCAGTTCTTTTAAACTAAAAACAAATAGTAAAATGTTTGCGTGTGTGTGCTCTCCTAAGCAATCCTTTCAATCTGAATTCGATTAGGTGGATAACCTCAATACAAATGAGTGAGAAAGCTTAAAGTGGATTATATTTTGTGAAGCGTTTTAGTTATTAATAGCCTTAAAAACAGATTTAGTTGATCAAGCCAGGACCGCTGGTGCCCGGCTGGCGCAGTAAGGGCATTACAGAAGGTAGAGGATTGATAGGGTGAACTTGATGGAAGTGTGGAATAATAGACTGTAGCATAAGAGATGTCCTGTATACAGACAAGGCTATTGATCATGAGAGGCTGCAACTCTTAAGTAAACTGTTATAATCATCCAGCCTCTACATTCATATGAAACTGCAGTGTTAGTTTATAATTTCACAGGCATAATACCAACTCATTATAGACCAAACCACAAAGGGAACATCTGTGTTTTCAAGATCTGAGCAATCACAACACATTCCTGAGATGCTTGCCTCCACAAACAAAAGCCATGCTCATACAGCAAAGTGGGTGTTTGTGGTGGGTGGGACTTGACTTGCAGGACCGGCAGAGGAGGGTGTGGGAGTCGAGGAGGAGGAGAAAGGTCAGTGAGCAGAACACAGAGGAGGTGAGGATGGGGCAGGGCGCAGGAGTGTTGACCGGGGAGGTGATGCAATGATGGGACAGGCTCATAAAAAAGGGGTGATGGATCATGTCTCCAATGTTTGTCTGTCACAGCCAGTGGAAACTGAGTTGCCCACTGGGACATCTGGAGGCCAACTCACTGCCAGGGCATGACAGTTCTGTCACCCCTGCATGCCATTTGCTTAAGGAGCTGGTTATTGAATGACAGAACGGACATGAGCAGCTTTGCTCTTGGGGCAAGGCAACAGCCAAAGAATGATGTGCCATGGAAAGGAATCAAACATACAAACCACTTTAGGGAAATTCGGTCAAGCTTATTTGAATCCCGGCTTTTTTTGAAAATCAGAGCGTATTTAAGGGATATCCGACTGACAGCATGACCACGTTGCTCATAAGAACATAGTCCTATTTTATCTGAAAGCTTATTTTATTTTTGTACTTGCAATGTATTCAAAACCGTTATTCCCTTTTTGATAAAAAAAAAACACTCAAAAGAGATAACCTGTGTCCATAAATAGAGGTCTTTGTTGACACAGTACTGTGTACCTTCAAAACGCTCGTTTGCTAAGAAAGTGAGCACTTGGCAGGAAATACCTCACATTCCAATCGGGTTGAAATGGTTTAGGGACTCAGAGAAAAAGAGACATTTAAGAGGTAAATATTTAACCAAAAACCAGAGGATTTGTACTAGTAGCTGAAGGCAGATGAAGTTAGCCAAATAGCTGGAATCCTGAAACAAGTACATTTGAAAATGTGTACAGTAGTTGTCTCATTTTTCTACATAAGATCACTAAACTTGGAAATTAGAGTAAATAACTTAAAATTAACATTTTATGCAGTCAAACATATACAGTACATGCTTGTTTTTTTGTACCCATCTACTGTGTTAAGATTCCATTTTTACCTGAATGTCCTCCTGCAGCTCCTGCTTGCGCCTGCGGATATTCTCCAGCTCCTGCTGCTCCTCTGGAGTGAGGTCGTCCGGCACTGGGAAAAGGATGAAGGGTTAGGAGGACAGCAGCGCCCAAAATATAATGCACCTTAATCCTTCTCTATGCATATCTATCCCCTGAGGCATGTCCCTGAAGGGTACTTCAGTGCACAGAAATAACTTTTTATAATATTCCTATATTTTTGAGAAGGTGATTGAAAAGGGGTGAAGTCTGCATCATGAAATGTAACTGTGGCAATGGCAATCATGAAAGGGTACAGGAGAAGGGTACAAAGCAGATCGAAAATGTGCAGCAGCCAGATGCTCTTTGGAGAGGATTTAACTTGTGTGTGTAATCTGTTTGACTAAATAAACAGTTCAAGTCAGCCAGGCAGTACTGAACATCGGGCCAGAGTAGAATAAATGTGACAAGTCCCCCTGTCACTCACACTATAGGCTGCTATAACTAGCTTTGTCTGTGGCAAGGACTGAGGGGCAAGCAATGTGTCCTAATTGATGGACAACGCGTTTGTGTGCACAACCCCTACCTGCACTACAAGCGGAAAGGGACACCACTAGTTTCAGCACTCAAATCATTACAGCAATCCAAGGACAATTGCTGTTGCCTTTACAACACTGTTTTGGAAGCATTTTCCCTTTACTCTTCCTCCGTTTTATGTCAGAATCTGTGTCCATTTGAAAACAAAGTTATTCTTGTATCAAAATGCCTTTTACGGATTTTATCCTCTTTGTGTTTACAAAAACGTGTTTTCAACCTGCTGAAGAAATGCATAATACCGGATCCAACATACATTAATATCCTCATTTAGTAGATGCTACCTTTTTGTTAAACTTCCTGTGAAATAAAAAGAAAGCTTGTGTGAGTAATCCACCCTTAGGACGGCGGACGCTCTGCAATAAAAAAGCCGCTGCTAAGTGTCGTTGAGTAGGAACTGTAGCAGTATTACAAGACTAGAGATACCATATTTATGGTAAACCATATTTAGCAATTAACCCTGCTGAACCCTGACCGCGTCATAAGCTGCTCAACTCACAGCTGTTATGTTGAGAGATCATGGCTGTCTTAAACCACCTACTTGCACACTTCAATGTCTTTGTTTTAAGTATATTGTGTAGATAATGCAAAAAGTCAGTGTACTGAAAGTACCCGGATGACCCCTAAAAACAGTCAAAAAGTTCACTGTAGAATGATGGACACTAAACCTACACCATCTCGACTACAAAAGCAGAAAGGGGAGGGATCAGGGACGTCGACCAGTGGCTGATTGGACGAATGCGTCATGTGGGTCTGACTTCTCATGGATTTCACAACCGAGCGTAAGGCCGGGCAGATGGTGGCTCGTTTGGAATACAAACTCAAATTTTACAAAAATAGTTCACCAAAATGTGTCTCTGAAAACGTTTTAAGTGAGAAATAGGCCATACAGTTGCTGAATCTGTCTGTTTTTTTAATCGACATATGTCAGTTTAATAGACTGTTTAAATGTAACTGTTTAAATGTAACAGTTTAAAAGAAGACCGCTCGTCATTTCCTGTAAGTGTTTTAGCCTAAGTGTTCCTTTTGGGACAATACTAACCATCAAAAGTGGGCACTAAGGCAGTAAATGGTCAATGCACATTAGCAGTGTACTGATGGAAGTAGGTGGAATAAGACACAGCCCATCTCTCACTCTTTCTCAGATTCCCAAAGTGGATAAGTCCCTCCTCCTCCCTCATTACCTCAGCAGCAAGGGTCAAAGGTTGAAGAGGTCGAGGCAAGGTTTGACTCTGTGGATCTCTTCAAAAGGTTAACAAGGTAATGGTTATAGAGTAATAGAAGCCTAGGAGATAAACATAAGGTTTTTATATTACTCATTTCACAACTCTCTATGATACCAACAATGACCTGAAAAAAAAAAAAAAGAAAAGAAAAAAGAAATCACACTTTTTCTTTACTCTCCTTTTACAAAACAAAACATGAATTCAATATTGGTCCTAAAAGTACTTACTTTAATAATTGACCTAAACCATACCTATTACACTTAATGGAATGTCTGCTTATGGAATGTCTGCTAATATTTAACATGGACATAATAGACAATGGAAGTCCATGCAGGGGCCTTATAGCGGGCTGTTAAAGAGCTCCAAAACAAAGCCATGTTGTCTTCCTGTCTTGTTTTCAGACAACTGGGGGAGCAGGACAGTCTGGACAAGATTGAACTTTCACACATACCTCACAGCCTACAGTATGCCTGGCAAACTGATTCATCCCAAATGTTCAGGGTATCCATGAAAAACATGGTTAGCTGTTCTTGCTTACAAGGAGAGCTGACACCAAAACAAATACTTGCACAACCTTTCTTTTTGGTTAGACAACTCCCTCGAGATTAGTGCTGGACGATTAA
Organism: Etheostoma cragini; assembly: GCF_013103735.1. Lineage (NCBI taxonomy): Eukaryota > Metazoa > Chordata > Actinopteri > Perciformes > Percidae > Etheostoma > Etheostoma cragini. The sequence goes on along the minus strand of NC_048421.1, from coordinate 10,326,048 downwards.
TTGAAAAGTGACCGAAACCAAAATTCAGAACCTCTAATCAATGTCCTTGTTCCATATTGGTATTTTCTTTTTCTTTTTTTGTAGTTTTTTTAAATTCTGTTAAATACTGTGCCCAGTGTGCGTGTTCAGCATGTGTTTTACCCATACAGACTGCGGCATGTAAGCAACATGGAGGAGAACTCAATGAGTCAACTGAGCAAAATAAGCAGCTTATACCAACAACAAAAAAAACACTGTGTACATCATTTGGATACATTTTGGCTTCAGTAAACACAACACCTTGGTAAGTTTAGCCAACAAAGGTGTCTGTGAGCCAGTTACCAATCACCGTGAGGTTCCGGTTGTTTCAGTGGTCCCTAAGTTAAGTTTAGCAGACAACACGAGAATGGTGCAGCAAAAAAAGTCTTGTTAGCTTCTCCTGGACATGAATTCCGAATTTCCAAAATAAAATGTAACTGAAAACTAGTTACTAGTACTGAAAAAAAGTGCTGACAGGTTTGAGAATATGTGTTCTATCTCTATCTCCCTATCGACAAGTTAATGTCACGTTGAGTAAACCCAGAGCAGGCCCTGCGTTCAACAACAGAAACAAGAGTAACAGAAAGGACCCGCCAAAAACACAAAGAACATTACCTTTCTGGAAATATGAAGTCAGGTTGGGAAGCAGGCAGTTCTTGAAGGGAGCCACGCCACACAAAAAAAGACAGATGGCCCAACACAACCACAGCATTTCGGTCTTAAAGGTTCCATGGCATGACAATTTCACTTTGAGATTTTAAACATTAATAGGAGTACCACCAGCTTGCATATGGTATCTCGTGGCTGGAAATGGTGATAAGTGTAAACCAAGCCCTGGGTATTCTGCTCTGCCTTTGAGAAAATGTAAGCTCAGATTGGCCAATCTGGCATGTGACCCCTTATGAGGTCATAAGAGGCGAGGTTACCTCCCCTATCTCTGCTTTGCCCACCCAGAGAATTTGACCCACCCACGAGAGAGAGACATCATGGCTTTCAAACAAGCAAAGTGGCAGTTGGTCAAGGCCACATCCCCAGCCTCCACCTTGCCCCCCCTCTCTCCTCCCCACTAAGGAAAGCTCATTGTGGGACTGGCTCTAGCAGCTGTAATTCTGCACCAAGGCTGCATTTTGGGAAAGAGACTTCATATATGGTATTAGGGGACCACTAAGGTCTATATAAAAGCATCCAAAGAACACCATGTCATGGGAACTTTAAAGGAGGACCACAAAGTAAAGGACTGACAGAAGAGAAGAGCTGAAGGGGACTAAAATTAAAAAAGAAACTGAGCAAAGGAACGTTATTATTTGATGATTGTAATCATCTGTTCACTTGCCTCCTTCAAGAGAAGCAGAGGAGCTTGTAGGAAATCAGTATCTTAGCCAATCTGGGGAGCATGTTCATGACGACACCCTGGTATTAACAATAAAGGGCAGGATTTCTACCCTGCCACCCCACATGTCATCAGGTTGTCATCCACACAATCAGACTTACTCAAGGAGCCAAACAGGATTTACATCACTGCCTTCCTGACTCCTGCTAAAAAAAAAAATCAAGCCACATCAGAATAGGGAAAGGCCCCTCATGCATTTGCCAGAGGTGGCCAACAAGTGGGTGCATTTCCCAGAACACAGCAGATGAGGGGGGGGAACCCATCCACTTACGTAAATGCTGAGTGCTGCATGGCTGTCATTCAGCAAACGTCTGCACTGGTAAGGCCAATGAAAAGAGAGTCATCAGAAATAGACAGGAAATGACATAGAAAGAAGAAGACAGGGTAAATAGGCTCAAGAAAAAGTGATGGGGAGAATGTGTTTCTAAAAGCTAATTACCTCAATAAGATAGATTTAAACAGTACATTATACTAGAGGAAATGTGATGTTTTTCCCCCTCAATGTTGCAATATGCACATCCACAACATGCGATACTACTCATCTGCCTTGTTTATATCTGACTCCTTGAGTCTCTCAGAAGCAGAGAGCCCTAAAGCAATATGTACAGTAGTAATTTCCACAGGCTGAAGGACAAACACGGGCCGCCCACATCTTTACTCCTGTGGGGACTCACGCTGTGTGGAAAGCAGGTCATTCAGAGGAATCAAATTCACCTGGAGGCGTGTGTTGAAGGAGTGCAGTCGTGCACATAGACCAGGGTACACTACAGTCACGTGCACTCACATACGGACACATACATAACACCCACACACACCGACGCCCTGGGCAGACTGTACGTCTCATGCTGTGCCTGGCGCTGTGTCAGCGCTCAGTAACTTGCTTTTTGGTTTAACTTCCAACGCTAACACCATCTGACTGGAACTGTGCAGTTTGATATTCAGACTAAAGCCATTACTTCCCTACGAAAATGTTTCAAATAGATTATTAACCAAAGTCAGTATAAGGAATCAATGCAGGACATTTACAGGAGCAAAAAAATGGTGCTAAAATTACCTCTTCGGTTACACTTACATCAAGTCTTGATGTAGCCTATACTGGGTTAAAAAGCACCAAGGTGGTGCATAGTGACCTGGAAACATGCAAGTGGAGAGTAAAATACAAGTGCCCTTTTGCCTAATCTGGGACAGTATATTCTGAGATTTGGCCGGCCTTGTCCTGGCACCTTTACTACGTAGTGCTCTTTAATCTAAATTTATAAAAACACTCAATACGTTCCTTTGAGTATAATCAGGGTGCCCACTGAGTTACTGCATCCCTATCCTAGTCTGGCCATCACCAGACCAAGCCAAGTCAATATATCTGAGATTGAGCGTTGGTCTGGGGAGTCTGCTCTGTATTTTCTCTGCACAAGAGGCGTGACCAACAGGCATAGTTCAAATGATTCTGTACACAACTGGAAAGTCCCTCAACCAATCAGACAACGATTCTGGTAAGGTAGAAGTGACAGCGTCAGATGTCAACGAGAAGCCGCTTGGTCGCTTCTCTATCGTCATCGTGTTAAACCCGCCAATAGTGCGCCAGGTAGACAAGTTAGAAGCAGGAGACTTAAACATGCAGGTTTCCAAATCGAGCTGCAGGGCGAAATCAAATCGCCGGCAGAGTGGGCGGGGCTTACCCAGTCTATCCCTTTCTCCTACTACAACTGCATTTTGTTTTACATAAACCCTTCTTGCAAAACCTGTGCCTTCAATATTTGTAACTCAGCACAATGCTTCATTTGAGCCCTAAATCCAATTTCACAGTCTGACAGTGTATGTCCTTTTCCTTTGCTTCTAGAGCATCTGCAGTGTTCCTAGATGGGCAAAGTGGTTTTTAGTGAGGGCTGGGTCAGCAGAGAGCACTGGGGAGGTGACATCAGGGGAGACACCAATTATAGCTCTCTCTCCCACAGCGGCAGAGCCCGCTAATACACATTCTGATAGAAGTGGACGTCTTATTTCCAACCAGATCACTGAAGAACTCTCCTTGGAAAATAAGGAAATTAGAATTCTTGAGTGCTTGTAGGATCTCTCAACCCCCCTTCCCTGCAGATTTGACCCAATTTA
>NC_048421.1:10304409-10322434 GCF_013103735.1 Etheostoma cragini | reverse complement strand
TCTTTTGGTTCCTAGCCAATCTTATCTGTTTTCTCCAGCCCTTCTCCACCCTCTCCTCTCCCCTCCCCCTGTTCCTTATGGTTAATGTATCTGCTGTACTGCCTTTGTCCTTATAGTTTTATAGATAGTTCAATTTAGACTACAAAATGAACCCTTTACAACCCCCAAGTCCCTCTAGGCTCCAGTCAATCAACCCCTAGCCTAAACCAAAAGTGTCAGCTGAAGTCAACTTTATGATGACTTGCATTCAGCAAATAACACATGCACACAATCAATTATGTGAGCTAGAATAGGCAAAACACAGATGAGTTTACCAAGATCTGTTAAAATGGTTCCAAGCTTTCTGATCTTTCCCATTGTTGCTGCGTGAACAATAAAGGACGATTTAAATCGTGAACATTGGGAGCCGTCTCATCCACTGATCTTTGATCTAAATCTCATTACTAAAAGTAAACCCCATGGGGATCCTCCCACATATATAAAACCACACACATACCCCTACATCTTCTGAACCAGACAGCTTGTACCAAGGCGGAGCAGGAGCTGTAAAGGAATATCCGTTTTTAATATGGGCACCTTGCCAAAATAAGTTGGCCATCTCTAACCTCCAGATCCATTAATGCCAAACACAAAACAGAACCTTAAATAGGATGAGAAGGACCACCAGTTATGGATCAAAAGCCACAAAGCATTGAAACTGACCTGGCATGAGGGTGGGAGGGGGTGCATGGGGGACTGAAAGATAAGAGATGACAAGAGAAGGAACCCTGTGTTTGGCCGGGGAGGCGTGGGACAGCGTAAGGCAGGGGAACACAGATACAGTGGAAAAGAGCAGTGGGACGATCACAGCTTTCCCTTTGTGTCTGCAAGTGGCCTCTTAGGACATTCCTCAACAAGGCCCAGGCAGGGGGACTGATCGCCTCAGCATACTTGGATTTACTTTTGTCCAGGCTCTACATTTATTTGTTGGTCACCCAAGCTTCCTTTTTTGCCACTGAGTCATACTTCTGCAGCCGGACTCATAAAGCTTTGCCTCTGGTTGCACTTTCACTGCTCAGATATATGATCTAGAGAAAAATATACATATTTATACCATCCCTGCCAATTCATACAGACACGCCTCTGCTCACCCCCAATGACAGCACCACACTGCCCACTCATTGGCCTGCTGCACCAGTACTTAATGTTCTCAAATGTCACAGTCAGAAGAAGAAACAACTTGATTATTCGTCACATACAATCGTACAGTACAATGAAGGGAAATTCAATCTCTGCCTTTAACCCATCCAAGCATTAGCAGTGGACAGCCACACACGGATCGAACTACCAATCTTGTGGTTGGGCGCCGACAGGCTCTACCTCTTACTCAAATCACAATAAAACAGGCTGGAGAATGACAGGAGAGCCCAGCAAATGAAAGGTCAAAGCACTTGCACTTTAAATAATTCTCATCCAAGCTGGTTACATCTGGGTAGCATACATTTAACCCAGCTTTAATGATTTAATTTTCAATTCTACTCAAAGTGTGGATGGGGGTGGACAGAGTCGATGAAAACTGATCCACATGACAGAAAAGCACCAGAAATGACAAGCTACAGAAACAGACCTGTTGAAAACACCACACAATCAATTTTAAGAATAAAAACATGAGTGCCAGCAAATGTATGTGCTAACCTGTGAGACAAATCCTCCAAAGTGTTGATTTTGTGTCTGTTTAGAGAGCTCCTCTTCTTTCTCTACTCCACCTCATTTCTCTTCCTTGATATAAAAAGACCCGGCAGTCCCTTTTTCTGTCATCTCCTGTAGCTTAAAGCAGAACAGCCAGACTTCCACATGTCAAGTGACAGAGAGAAGGAGGCTGCTCCTTCTCCAGTCAGGGAGAGAGATGCTGCCGGGTTCCCTCAACTGCACAGCTATCAGCTCCCAGCACACTGACATAGTCTCCCTCTCTCCCCCTCTCTCTCCCTCTCTCCCCCTCTCTCTCTCTCTCTCTCTCAGAGAAAGAGAGAGAGAGAGAGTTGTGGTTACAGGAATTGTATTCATGAAATGAAGACAAATACAATTCCAAATATAAATATTGGTGTTTGACCCAAGCTCTAATGATGGGATTAGAATAGTTAACAGAACAAGATTAACTAGCCCACATTGCACAAATAGTGTTTCGGTGGTTAAGATTGTACATCGTATGACTCCAAACCAGCGGCTTAAAAGGAAAAAAACAAAGTCTGCCTTGTGTCAAAAAAGGTCAAATTTTCCATTACAAAAAAAACATTCAAAGTACAAATGTAGCTAATGTTATATCTTTGCAGTTACTCCAGATATAACAATATATACAGTAGGGAGAAGTATTAAATACACTGTTGATTTTGCAGGTTTTCCTACTTACAAAGCATGTAGAGGGCTGTAATTTATATCATAGGTACACTTCAACTGTAAGAGACGGAATCTAAAACAAACAAATCCAGAAATTACATTGGATGATTTTTAAGTAATTCATTTGCATTTTACAGCACGACATAATTATTTGATACATCAGAAAAGCAGAACTTAATATTTGGTACAGAAACCTTTGTTTGCAATTACAGAGATCATAAATTTCTTGTAGTTCTTGACCAGGTTTGCTGTCACCGGGCAATACGGACTTTCAGCTCCCTCCGAAGATGTTCTATTGGTTTCAGGTCTGGAGACTGGCTAGGGCACTCCTGGACCTTGAGATGCGCTGCAGGATTTTAATCCATGACGCAGTAGTGTGTTAATAATGGTTTTCTTTAAGACTGTTGTCCCAGCTTTTTTCAGGTCATTGACCAGGTCCTGCCATGTAGTTCTGGGCTGATAGTTCACCTTCCTCATGATCACTGATGCCCCACGAGGTGAGATCTTGCATGGAGCCCCGGATCGAGAGAAATTGACCGACATCTTAAACTTTTTCCATTTTCTAATAATTGTTGCCTTCTCACCAAGCTGCTTGCCTGTTGTCATGTAGCCCATCCCAGCCTTGTGCAGGTCTACAATTTTATCCCTGATGTCCTTACACAGCTCTCTAATCTTGGCCCTCGTGGAAGGTTGGAGTCTGTTAAAGTGTGTGGACAATACTTATGTCAAGCAATAAAATGCAAAATAATTATTTAAAAATCATACATATGTGATTTTCTGGATCACTGAAATTCCAGACCTCTACATGCTTTGTACGTAGGAAAACCGGCAGAATCGGAAGTGTATCAAATACTTCTCAGGGTTCTCCCCACTCTATGTATTTATTCTTCTTTGGACACATCCAGTCACCACAGTGAGGAAGTCATGAGCTGTTGGTATGAGTCACCCCTTTAAGCCAGGTCCTTTTACCACTGATCAGTGATGCGGCCAGTCATGCTATCGTTATCCCCTCCAAAGTCCAGTTTAACAATGGAGTCTCTCCTATAGACAACCGAGCATGTTTTTGTTGAGACTAGTGCTTGAGCATTATCCCAATGCTAAAGAGTCATGCCAAAAGATTGCACAATGTTCCCAGCATTCCTCCTTGTCGTGTCTCAAGTTTTTGCAGCATGAGTGTATACATGCCCTGGGTATGTCTGCATCCCAGAGCAGATGTGAGCTCTTGCCTCATGTCTGTATGTTTCTATGTGTCAACCTGGAGCCCTCTGCTGTCCCGTCTGCTCTCTGCAGTCCCACAGTGACAGAGTTCCTCTGCCAGGTGTCAGTATGGGACCCATGTGTTGTGTAGGTTATAACCAGTTCTGACAAGTGATGAGATATATATATATATATATACACACATTAGACTTATAAAAAGTCCATAATGAAATGTGACAGGAAAATCTTTACTTGGTCATGCAACCACCATCAGTATTGTTAATTACTCTTTTAAAAACATACAATTCATAACATGCAGATCATGACCTGAAAAATTACTGCCAGGTAATAAGGTTACTGAATGCTGGCACAGCAAGGAGGAGGGCTGTGGTCTGAACTTAGTCACTATGTCTAGAGACGGATTTCTTCTTCTCTGGTTGTTTAATTTGAAGAATCAAATAAAAGAAAAATCTGAACGTTAACTTAACAGACCTATGTATATATTTCTTATCCCTTCAATCATCTGTTGACCCTGTAGATCAATCTTGTGGGGTTTCGACCCCCAGGTTTAGAACCACTACACTGCACGGTCAAAACCATCCCAAATTGTGGAGCCACGTCTGTCCCACAAAAGCAACCCGGTTTTGTTGTATTTATATGAGTCAGGTCAGGTGTATGCCACACTATAGTGTCACAGGATTCATGTGACTATTGCTCAAGAGAACATCTCAGAAACAATTCAGAGTCTGTCTGCTAGCTGTGCTGAGGCTGCTGTAAAATCATCTAAACCCAGCTTCAGTGTAAGGCAAACATACAGAAGATTCCACAGCATAAACATCCTGCAGCTGCACGCAGACACAGACACACAATCCATCACTATGAACACAAAAGATAAGCTTTGTTCAATAATCTCTGTATTGTTGTTATTGGCATTTATCAACATTAATTGTTTTGATAGGACAATGTGAACCCTTTTCCTCAAAGGCGGAAGTGCTATTTCTACCCACAATGCATGCCTTTGTCCTCCAATGCTGCTGGCCTTGATTCTTATCGGGGCTGTCCTACTATCAACATCCTCTCTCGCCAGTAAAACACACACATGCACAGAAAACACATGATGGGAAAGCTGGGAGAGCCACTAATCATTCTTTCATTCCATTGCTATATTGCTTTTTTTGGAGCAAAGAAGTGTGTTATAAGTGAATTTTTAACCCACACACAAGCCGTGGGATGTCATTTCCTGTCAAGAATATTGTCAAACTCTCGGTTTCCTGTTTGTGAGCCATTTTCATACTTCAGGGGAACGTGAAATCTGTGACTAAACCCACCCATCCTGTGGGGAAATAGCCATTCTTCCTTCATAACTTTCATCGTTGAGCTCTATTACAACATGATGGCATGCATGTTCAACTGTTATCTGACAAAAAACCAACATGACTCCAACTACTTAGCATGCATTGTTTATCTCTTTGAGAATATTTCTATGGTGCCAGATCCTTTTCAATGCATTATTTTGCATTTTCAAAAAGAGACAACACACACACCATACAAATAGTAAATAAGATGACAAATCTACAAGTCATGTCAGGAGCAAAGCATAGAATGTCATGCATGGATACTTTCAGCTTTGCATTACTTTCCTGCAGTCCAAAACAAATATAAACACAAATGATGTTGAGCAGACTATCCAAGCACAACCAGACCACACTCCTTCAAGCTCCCTCAAAATGATTTTGCTATGGGGCTCCTGCTAAGTGCCATTTTAATTTTTCCGGGCCATATCAACAGGACCGATCACAGAGTTTTGGCCTGTATGAAGATAATGACTCCAGGCATGTCTATACCTGCTGCAAAGAAACCTGAAAGTCCCTCAAAGCGGAGAGAGAAGAATGAACTGCAGGATAAAATGTGCAAGACAGACAGAAAAAGGCAGAAGTAGAAATGGAAAAATTGAGTGCTAGATCATTACCAAAATGAATCATAGGTGCAAAGTGGCTAGCAAACACCTGCCACAGTCTTCTCTACAGCATCTCCTCTCACATTATAAAGTTCAAGACTGGTTGATCTATTTGTGGAACACAGAGGATATGGTTCTCACAGTACTGCTTGATGACAAGCTCGTTGGAACAAAAACAGCTCCCATGCAAATCAGCAATAACTGTCAACTGCATCAACCGCTAAATGTATTGACTTCATGAGTCTATCAGGTCAATCCTCCTTTTATTCTGACAGGCAGCATTGTGTAAAAATAGTGAATAACACATATCCTCCCAGAGCCCAAGGTGAAAAAGTGAAACAGGTTTTGTTTTTAATAACACTATAAATTCAAAGATATTAAACTGACAATTGTATACAAAAAGAGGAGAAAAGTAAATTTCCATCTATGGGAGACTTGAACCAGCAAATATTTGAAATTTGCTCCCGATAAATGACTTAAACTACTACAAAACTATCAAAAATGTTGGGATGTTTTTTTTTCTACATTCAATTAAGCAATTTACTGTTTTGGCTCAAATTTACACCTGGACAAAGCTGCATGATTTTGGCTAAGAATTCATATTTGGTTTGATCTAAAAAGCTTTGCTTTACCTTGTTTTTTTACATAGTTATTCAAAAAATAATTGGCTGCTAATGAAACTATTTTTTTCTTAAACTTATCTTTTGGCTGTGGCAACCTGTGTTGGACCATTCTTATTTTTGACGTTCTGTCTTAATCTAAGTAATTATTTAATTAATTGAAAACATTAAACAATAAAAATATTGATTGCGGTCCTGCGACGGTTTGCGGTTTGTTTGTAAATACTATATACCATTGTTGTCCTGCCTCTTTCTGCCATAAAACATTTCAGCAATGCATCCTACTGAGCCACCAACATGAGACTAAAAACCTTACTGCACTGTGTAGTAAATACACATTTGTCTAATAATTGCATTATAGCGGTAACTGTGTAGAATAAACACTGGCCTGTGAGCAAAGGAGGGCTGCAACCGATACAGAAAGAAGGCTAAAATATGATTATGTGGAGAAAATGACGGTTATCAAACCATTGGGGCATTAGTGCCAGGCGGGGCACATTGTTCTGGAGGGCCCATTAGAGCTCTCAGCGCCGCTCATTAGGGAACCATTAGTGACAACTACTTTAACTTCCCGGACCACCCACCTCTAAAACGGCAGAGACAAATGGACTCAAGGAGAATTGACTGTTTCCATCTCATCTCTCTTCCCTGTAAACACAATGCAGCGGTGTGCTAGCCAGACTCAGCCATGGGGGCACTAAGTTCTCCATCAGCAGAACTAAAAAGCAGCAGCACATAACAGGATCAGTCAGTCAGAAGTTCACTGTTCTCTAACAAGATTAACAGTGACGCAAGTCGAGGGTGCTAATTAATGCTGCCAGGCTAACCAAGCCAAAGAGATGAAAGCGTCACGATGATCAACAACAAAGGACGTCTGTTTTCAAAGGCTATACACTCATTTATTATATAGTAATTCACTCTGTGGTAATAAAAAATAATAATAACCGCATGCAAAGGATTTGCATGGTACATAGAACAGCTGTTGGAATGGGCTTCTTTGAGGATAATATACTGATTTTAACTTAGAAACTCTACTCTACTCAAAAGGCAGGAAAAATGAAGAAAACTGGAATGTTACATGAATGACAGTGTTGTGCGGCCATGCTGCTGATACTGGAGGACTAAATGCTCTCGCACCTGTTGCTGCTTATAGCTCAGCAGTCACTGAAAACTGACACTGAAGATGTTCTCTCGAAGGGAAAAGCTGCTATATTGTGTTCTGCACCAAGGGCCAGCAAGATATCAAATATGTAAATGTTTCAAAGTGGGTTAAGAAAAACCACACAGAGCTAAAATTGCTATCAGCAAAGACTGTGGCAAGTTGCTAAGACCATTTAACGAACATAAAATGACAGTGATCCAAGAGTGTCTTTTTTATTTATTTACTTATTTGACTTAAAAATTTAGTTTTTTTTTATGAACTTGTATTTTGTAATTTAATTGCAGACTGACACAATACATTATAATAGGCCTATATATTGTTTTATTATGCTGTTTAAATTAATTAACATGTGTTTTTTAGGTAAGGCACGTAATATAGTTCCGCCCACAGGGTTCAGAAGCTAAGACGCACAAAGTTAGCCGAGATAAAAACAATATGGTCCAAATGGCAGAGTAAACACTGTAAACAAGGCCAGGCGAGCCAGCACTCACTTCACACGTTTAGTTCCTGAGACTTACCTGAAAAATTACACCTATAGACACAGTATATACATCTGAATAACACGTTTTCAACTACAAACATTGCTGTGACGACATTTTAAACGATATTTAGACGAAGAAAAGTGTTCCTTGACTGTTTCACTCACCTACTCCGTCTTCCGATTTTAGCACCATGCTTTCTCCGGCTAGCAGGTCCGAGTTTCAAAAAGTTTCAAGTGGTTTCCGAGAGTTCAAACTTCGAGCAGACAGTAGTATAGGTTAAATATAAATTGACTTTTTTTTTATACGTTTTCTACCGAGTTAATAAACACACTTCGGAGGGATTCTCCGTAAGTGAAGGGTGGCTCTGTCGACAGCTCAAGGGAGTGGTTTGACGAAACGAATGCTTGTATCCAACCAACCTTCCCAGCACGTATTGCTCTGTCAGGACTCAATAAATAAAATCAAAGAGTCTCCGGTCATGACTTTCATAATAAAACCCGCATAAACGCATCAAAAGAGTTCAAGCTTTTACCGGGCAGATAAACATGTTTTCTCCTGGCTGCAATACCACTGAGCACTGGAAAAGATTGGTGAGCTTAACAAATTTGAATAATTATTGAATATTGACAGAACTTTCTTTTTTTTTTGCACGTTTGACTGGACCTACTAGGTTAGATTGCTAGGTTATTAATTTGCATCAAAGAAGCAGAAATAATCAAATTATTAATTAAAGGTAATATATTTAAATAATATAATATAAATAATTTAAATAATATGCATTTAAATAAGAATAAAATAAAATAATCAACTGGCCCAGATTTACTTTTTCATTATTACATTTTGATTTAGATTAAAGCAAATACGTACGCTCCTTCAGTAATTTGTAAAATTACAAACATTACGACAAGTATACTTACTTCAATGTTAACATATCTGATTATAATTTTAGACTCTTATTTTTTAGGAAGGTCTGATCCCTATCCGGTAACAGTCTGCTGTCTTGACGTTGCTAAAGGTGGAGCAAATGGGCCAGATGACGCGTCTGCGTGTGCACCCTGTTGCCTTGGGCAATGCCCTCTCTCTCTCTCACTCTCTCTCTTTCTCTCTCTCGCTCTCACACACACACACACACACACACACCTACACTTACACACACACACACACACACACACACACACACACACACACACAGAACTGTTTTTGGGATAGGGAACGAGTGGGGGCAGGGAGAGAAACGGGATTGACACACACAGACAGCAGCTTCACTGCTGCTGATGTTGCTCTTGCGTTTAATTCACCACATCCACTGAGAGCTGCTAGAATAGACGTGTGTTTGCTTCACCACATCCACTGAGAGCAGCTAGAGTAGACCTGTGTTTGCAGCTTTTATTTCGGAAACAAATGTAAACCATTCTTTAGAAAATAGCAATAACACCTGTCCGTTGGCATAAAACCTAGCCCACTACAAACCTGTTGAATATTCAAATAAAATCACAGTAGGCCTATCCCTTCAATCTGAAATCAACACAAAAAAATCATATTCTACCAGGCCTTACAACACGTTATGGTATTTTGTATTATTCCCTGTTAATTTCTACTTTCAATTAGCCTACATAGACATTTTGACAGCCACTATATGGAAATACTACCGCTTTATTGATTGTTGTTTCCCTGGTTCATGTAAGGAATTGCTTGTCACTACACTGTAATTATTACACAACTGTGTTGAATCACTCCAAGACTACAACCAGCCTACATGCAGATGTGTCATGTGCCCATCAACACACAGTAGGCTAGATTCACATGTTATGCTGATCAAAGGAGCATCTGATGGCTGCTCCAGTAAGGTGACATTTCTTTGCAGCATATTTTAGGGGAAATTGTAAGGCTAGACAGCATAGCTTCCCAGCTTTCTGTCCTCTTGTTCAAACAAATTCAAGTGAATAAATCAGTCTGCTGTTTGTATAACACCTGCTCGACTGTGCTGCTGTCAGATGGGCCGAGCGTGTCCCTGCCTGTTGATTAATACAGGAGAGCCAAGAAGAATTCTGCTTTCACAGCCAATGAGAAAAGCCAGGAGATTACACCTCCTCTCTGTGTTAAGTAACCATCATGAAATCAGGACCAAATACTGTGAATAACCCCTTTTTCTGAAGACCATATTGGCTTAAATAGTACAATCATCAAGACACCTAAAGCATAAATGCATAAACCCCCCCTAAAGTGCCCTAGTCAGCATGGCCACATTATTGAGGGGCTCAGCTTCAAGCTGTGGCTCATGAATGCCTCAGTTGTGCTGCCCAAACTCAACAACTGACAATGTAGTCTGTGTGAAGTGAACCCTGTTCACACAAAGTTTCATTGTTAAGAGTTCATCCATTCCCCAGAGCACAGCTGTAAATCTGTGCTAAAGAACCCAGAACTAGTAAAACCAGAGAGCTGTTGGACCTTTAAATGAAAAGATCATCAGTTGATGTCAACACGTTGTCTGCAGTTTCCCGATCAACACAAAGACATGTAGAACTGATCCTTGAGTGTTTATGCAAACCTCAAAGCAGCGTCATACTAGATTACGAAGAGTAAAGAGGGTTTTGTTCTTGCATGTTAAAAGATGCAGCTGATTATAAGTTTAAATGAGATGGATACATTCCTCAAAAGGACAAAGTTTCCTTATGTATTCATCTTTGTTGTTTATAGGCTTTTAGTTCAAACTTTTCCGGATCCTTTACTTTGAAATCAACAAGAACAGCTGGCAACTTAAGGTGACACGATACAGGTTACAAACACCTATATCAGCACCTTTCAGACATAGTTTGGACATGCATTATAAGACTAGATTGGATAATACTGGCTAGTGATACTATTATTTTGCCCTTATCAGTGATATTTTTCTAAAGGACTTGAATACGCTTTGTGTGCGATGAAGAAACGTTAGATTTGGTCAGACAATCAAGACAGCCCTTCTATTGACAACTTTACAACAGCTAAATCTGTATAAGCCAAAAGTAGCTCACAAATAGGTTTCAACCTCCCACAAGCCCTGGTCATATTATGAAATAGCAGTTGTTTGGACTTAGCATACTTTGTTAAGCCTGTTGGATTACAGTGTTGCTTAAAGGGACAGAGACAATTCTGAGGACTAATCATGGCACTCATGTTTGAAAGGTGTTCCATCTTTTTCTGTCTACAGGCTGACCATCTAATCAGACCAATTTTTGCTAAACAGCTAATCAGCATGAGAGAAGGTGTACTATGTTTTCTTCCTGCAGGTCAATGATGTTTCATAGTATTGTATTTACAGAGGGTTTACAGCTCAGGTAGACGCCCCAGGCTTTAAATTCTGAAATATAGTAGATTCAGCACTTCATGGGATTGTCTTGCCAAGTTGGGGGACTTGAGGTGAAATTAACGGTCAAAATGGATGCAGTAAAGGCCAAGTTATCCAGACTTTTAGTTTCTAGTATGAGCTAAGTTCCAAAAATCCTGGATCCTACACTTCCCAAAATGCAACTTGATAGTCACTCTGCTAGTTTTTGGGGTTTGTTAAATGGCCGTATCAAACTCAAACTTTAGGCTCACAGTTTGTAATTTAAAATTTAGTGGTCATTTTCTCAAACACCATCTAAAAACAGCAATGCATTCAAATACAAGTGAACTGATTTTGATGTTTAAATTTAGTGGAACGACCCAGTAATGGGTCTATTGCCTGAAGAGTTAGAGTTAGGGTTAGGGTTAGGACTTGTTTGACAGGTTCCAGGTGTAAATCTGTGTTTAAAAAGACGGAATTAGATGGGAAAAGTTAGAAAATAATTGTTTAACTATCCTATGAGAAGAGATGCCAAGAGTGACCCCTGCTGATCATCTGCTGTAATTACAGTCAAACTGCAGAAAAAAGAAAGGGTATGTAGAGAAAATTGGTTTAACTGCATTCCATACACAATACATTGACACACATCTCTAAAACTAACTCTGAATGATAACATGACTTGCAAAAGGAGAGGCACATTGAGAAATAGGAGGTTTGGGGGCAGCAGTGCTCAGTCCGTAGGGAGTTGGGTCGGGAACCAGAGGGTCCCTGATTCAAGTCACCATACAGAGGGTGGACTCTTAGCTGGAGCTGGATTTGGCATAAGCTGTAGCTGGAGTTTTGTTGCTCCTTGCATCATATCTCATCTCACAAGCTGATTCTGAAACCGCTGCTTTCCTTTTACGGGTGCAGTCGTAGGTAATGAGACCATTGGATCAATCTATCCTGTAATTTCTCAAATGAGAGGGTGTGTACAGACCTGTTGATTAAATACTGACATGAGTCATAATATAAATACAAGAATATCTAGCTCTTGTGTCACTTTTGTCATATGGTTGTGGGAGAAAAACACTGGGTGTGAAATGCAGAGAGCTCCTGCTGAAGTATGACAGCCTGTCTAGAAGTCACTTTTCCTCAGGCTAGATTTGTTGCACTGCATACATTTCTACAGTTGACATCGCCCATCGGTAGACTGCAGGCTGACGAAGCATTCGTTCATCTGTAATTTCTATGCATACAGTAAGTCTGACTAACAAGCAGTGTTAGGGAAAGACTACAGTAAATAAAACCTCTCCGATTCATAGATGGATTGTGTCGGCAAGCATTGAAGCTTGATAAGTTGGAGGCCAGCATGTTCACACATTTATTTTCATTTCATTTTCATTTTTCATTTAGTATAGATGAAAGGATTAAAAGTAACATTAAGTTCCAGTTTACATGGGCCTGACTCAGTTTGAAAATTGGTTTCTAGCAGGTTCCTGTTCCGCAGAAACATAGAACATAGAACATAGTTACGGCAAATGAAGACAGAAACACAAAAACAGACAACTAAAAACAACAATATAATCAGTGTAAACAAGACTTGGACAATACATGAACAATTAATAAGTGCAAGTGTACCTGTTGAGAAGAAATAGTTTGTATGCCTTTTATGAACTTGTGATGGCTAGTAATGTTCTGATGGGATGGGCAATGCCATTCCAAACTTTGGTGTTTGTATGAAAAAAGGATTTTTGACCATAGATATTCGACACTACGAGTTACATTATTTCACAAACACCCGAGATAGCACGTTATTTTCCAGTTCAGCAGGAAACGGGCTACCACCCCTGTTCATTTCATGACATTTCCTCAAGAGAAAAACCAAGAAGTCAGAAAAAAACATCCTCCAATGCAACCAGAATGAACTTTTTTGGCTTACAGTGCTGTGTGGGTTTCATCTGCTTCTGTTTTGATTCCCACCACTGAATCTTTGAAGCAGCTTGCTAACAGAGTCTGTCTCGTTCAGCATCCAAAACACATCAAACTGTATTACCAAGGGAACATTATCTTTTTTTCATGTAAATGTACACAGGAGCTTACTGATCAGCTAAGCCTTATAATCAGTGTGTGTTACTTTATCATCATACAAAGTTTGAGGTTTGCATCCCATAATTATAGTTTACAACTTTAGGGTTGAAAAAACCCTATTAAGTTGTAAGGAAATGATCACAACAAGGGTAACAATTATTATTACAGCGTTTCTGTGACTCTGTGATTTAGTGGAATTTAGTGTTTTCTATGAAAAGCTTGCTGCTAACAAAGCTAGCATCTACTCTAGCAGCCTGAGGATTATGTTGCTAATGTCACATTCTACCTTGTTCACCTGTGATACTTTGTTTGACGAGGAACAATATAAGTCATTTGACAGCTTGTCATGTGACTCCGATGTCCTTGGTCTAATTCTTTTCAATGGAATTGTGTGGTTTTCTGGTGGTTTTTTTAATCACTATTGTTATATCCCAATTTCTTCCTGTGAAAAACCTCAAAGGCAAATTGCTGACAGCCTTCATTGGAAGTGTGCTTAGCTCACTGCATAGGTATTTACCTACACAGATAGTGATGGCAGAAGATATCAATTACAGGCGATCTGACCAGCTGATTTGGCAAATATTCTAAACGCTGGCTGATGCTGATGGGCTTGTTTGTGCTCCCAAAGACATCAAATTGTCCTAAGCTGCCCCTTGAGGCCCATTTCCATGACAGAAAAGCAAAGCCACAGGCACACCTGCCTCACAGCACAGACGGCCATCGTAATCACACCGGTATTAATCAGCTAAATTACTATCACTTCTGCTTTGGGCGATACACTGCCTGCTATCAGTCCCAGCCTGTGCCCTGTTGAGTCACACTTACAGTGACTGTGAAAGTTAGACTCACAGTAACATTTATAGTTGGAAATGGCACTGCCATTCGGCTGTAGTGCTTAATTCATTCAGATACAAAGGGAGAGTGGATAAGAAGACCGAAGCAATCAATTTGTGTCCCCTGAGAAACATAAAGACTTTGGGAAATAACACGTCAGTACATGAGGTCAGCCGGTGAGGCAGCCAAGCAACTTTTTTCAAAAACGTATCTCTCATGTTCGCAATTGTTTTCTCATGTCAAAACAGCATTTGGTTATATTTCAGGAGTGATTTAATAGTGCTGCTGATACAATGTAAACTCGCTGGATGACCATTCGATGAGTCACACATGAATCACTTGCATGATTCACGATTAAAAACAGAAACACCAACACTCTCAGAACACTGCCCAATCTCCGCCCACCACAAGGGGTCCAAAATGTAACGGTTGTCATCACGGCATGAATGTTTTTAATACAGTTTAAGGAAAAAAAAAACTGACACTTGCAGGCGGGTGACAGCTGGAAATAAGCCTTTGGGACTGCTTTTACTGGAGGCGGAATATTCAAATGGAAAATCTGTGTCATTTCTTTCTAGAACTTTTTCCTTAATTTGAACCAATATGTCAAAGTCTTTTTTGTTATCTTGACAAAAGTCTGTAAAAGCATTGCTGTCACCATGACAATCATGATTACTTCTGCTTTGAATATCCCAAACTAAAATGAAGTCCCCTTTTTTTTCGCGCTGGTCCGTGATGCTGATTTAGGTGTTTTGAAATCACTGAGGCAGCACCATTTCCTCTTGCTACGCACTCAGTCAGCTGATTCACCACAACCCAGTGAAGCCGCTTCGGTCATGTCAACACCGTCTGCCAACACAGTTTCAAATACTCCCAATGGGAACCTGTGCACCACCCTGCAGTGTAGCGTAATGCAGATGCAACACTTGACAACCAAAACTAAACAAACGTGAGCTCCGTCACAATTCAGATCCTGTTTTTACTACATGATAAATCTGAGCACAGATGGTTAGAATAAAGGCCAACGTCTTAGCCAGCTCTACTTCTGGTCCATCTGTAATTAAACTGGGAAGCACTGAAAGTTGTTTATCTAGATATTAGGAGGTGATCTCAAGTAAATCCAATCCCCGTTATTGAAGGATTACTAGTAACAGCAAGGCATTTTCATGCACAGCCGAGCAGGGTATTATAGGACCATGGCCACTCTATGTGGCTGTGTTTTTACCCTGGGTTTCAATGTTGCTAATACAATATGTGGATCTGCTACATGTGTGAAAATCAGTTTGTGAAGTCATCGTTAGCAGTTCAATTCAGTTTGGCGGTGGATAGTGTGTGAGACCTGTCGGTGATTAGATCTTCTCAGTAAGTAATAACATTAGCTTGCTCCATTTCTCCGTGTATTTGCACACACAGAGGTTTAAGTAGTACTTAATGAGAGAGCCTCCTTAGCGACAAGAAGCTCCCTCTATTTCCAACCAAATGTTACCATCTATGGTGGAGACATGTGTTTGTGCCAGTGGTCATTGGTCACACAAGCATGCACATGTACACATACTTGTGGTTTAAAATGATCTATTTTAAGCTATCTTACATACCATTTGCTGCAACACATTCCAACAAACAACCAAAACTGTCTACAACACAGTCTGTAGTATTATAAGGCCTACAGTTGTGACTTTACCTGGAGCTTGGTGGAGCGGCTTCACAGCTGGACATAAGAATGTCTGAAGGCTGGACACACAAAGTTCACTCACTGACCCCATTGCTTCAGCTTGTAAATGTGTGTGTGTGTGAGTGTGTGTGAAGGTACGTCTCCGTTAGTGGCTGTGGGAATGCTCCCGCAGGCGATTCCGATGGAGATGGAGGCAAAAGGGAAGTTGAGGAGGCCCAGGCTACCTGCTGTGGCTGAGAGTCCCTCCCAGCTCCCTGCCGTTCAGTCCATGTAAGACACTCTGTCTGTCACTCTGCTTCACCTAATCCCCCGGCTGGATGAGTCCTCCTCTCCCCAGACAATCTCTCACACTCACACACTTTCTCTTCCGCCTTGAATAGAATGTGCAACTTGCCAGGATGCTGAAATCACTTCTGCTTTCTCCCAGTTCCCCTTTTGTGCTGGTGTCTCAGCTTCTCTATCCTCCTCTGCTCTCTTTCTCTCTCTCTCGCTCTCTCTCTCTCTCTCTCTCTCTCTCTCTCTCTCTCTCTCTCTCTCTCTCTCTTCCACTTGCACTCTCTTGCTACTTTCCATACTAATTCAAGTAGATATTCTTAGACACAACAGATTGTACACACATGGAAAAGTCAGGTTGCATGTATTATTTTATGATAAGGACAGATCTCTGCTTTCTATTACTTTTTAGATTTGCTACAACCAACTTTGCCTGATAAAATGTAGAAACAAAGGGAAAATCAATTCAAAAAACCATTAAGAAGAAAGTTTGACTGTGCATTAGAATCATGGCGACCTATCAGCAACACGTTGCTCTGTTTTGTGCGGTGCAGTGTTGAGTTCCATCTCTACTTCTGGTCACTCCATCTTTATTGGCTTCAATAGCCTTGTACATAAAATCAAGATTTTATTGTTGCTTGGCAACGGGGTGGAGAAATCATTTGCTCCTGGGCAAAACACTGTGAGGTTTTTGTTTTGATTAGATTATATCTCCACTTGCCTATTGAGGTTTTTTTTTTTTTTTTTTTAACACGACACACACATTTCAGGGGTCTTGAAGCCACATAACACAAATGGAGCTTTTACACACACACACACATACACACACACAAAATCAACTGGTCTGGTTCTTCCACAGATGTGCTCATAATCAACGCCAATTTATTTTGTTTGGATTTTCACATCCTCTTGTGGGGCAAAGCAAGAATGTGTACCTCCACTCTTGAACTACTGCCACTCTAAAGTAGCCTACCTGCCAATCACACAAAGTGTCTCTCACTCTTTAATAACAGCCCATCTCATTCATTCAACTCTGCCCTCCCTGTCATCAGAGGCATGCATGTCAGCAACTCAGGCTAGGGGGCAATTACACAACGCGACAAGGTAGATCTGACACAATCTGCATTTCTACAGTCTGTATGGCAATGACATCACCTCTGATTTAACAATCATTGCCCAGTTGATTGCCAGAGGGCAGATTGCCTCACAGGGACCCTTGCATGAACTGCAAAGTCAGTCCTGACCACTTAAAAATGCTGCAGCTGCAAATCACCCAGAGGAGCAGCTCTGTCACAGGAGGATCAGCTGCACGGCGAAGTCAGCACAAAGGTTTTCCTCTCATTTTTAGTATGCATATTTGCACCTTCCACTAGGCTCCACGTTACCTATCTCAATAAGAGTGTGTGTCAGCAGTCAGCACCAAGCTCTGCACCTGCAGAGTATTAATAAACAGACAGACAGACAGACAGACAGACAGACAGATGGATAGATAGATACCAATTGCAGCAGGAGCGGGTCTCCCTTTTGTTCACTGGATGTAACACTATTTAATAGTAAATTGCACAAATATTCACATGAATGCTCAGTTCAATTAACTGTGAATACTTAACAGTCTGTAGTCAAACTGCATGGGAAAGATTTTGCCTACTATAGTAGCATAATATATATAAAACTCCTCCAATCCACAATTACATATTGTTAATTGAGCATTAATACTGTATAATCAAGATTTTACAGTTTTACAGCTGTTCTGTAGCTGATCTTTCCATCTCTACCTATAGGTGGAGGCTAAAAAATAGAGCTTCCTATTAGCAATCAATACGTTTTTGCATTACAACAATATCTGGTGGAGCCACATGTAAGTAGATCATGAGGAAAGCATCTTCATTTAGCACATACAGTGGCTGCTGAAATGTTGTTTCCTCTGCACAGTGCTGCATACTGTATGTAGTCTTGCCTTGAACTGGAACCACATAAATATGGAGTAAGAACTCCATACATAAACCATAGACCGTTAATATAAATGGACAGAGCATGAGTGACGTCACCCATTGGTTTGTGGAGATCAGAAATGAGTC
>NC_048421.1:10287430-10304309 GCF_013103735.1 Etheostoma cragini | reverse complement strand
AGGTTTAAGTTACTTCCGCAGTGGTTGCACTTTTCCGAACCGGATGCTCTGTCCATCAATATATATACGGTCTATGACATAAACCCCTTAGTTGAGCTGTTATGAGAATGCTTACATGCCACCAGGTGGACATAGCATGTAACAACACATTTATTCTTAGTTCACCAAAACAGGCCAGAAGGATTCACTCACACACCAAGTGCAGTTTACCTTGTACGTACATGTACAAACACTGTAAGCAGAAAGCCTTCAGCTGCAAGCAGTCTTTAGGAGATTCTAAAGAAAATCACTTCTTCAAACAGTCATCTAGCTAGGCAAGTTTTCTTTGTGATGAAAGTGTTTCCCCATTTGGGTAAAAAACCTACAGAGAGCTTGCTGGTCTGTATTGGTGGAACTCCTACATAGCATGGCACTGTTAGTTTCACCTCCAGTGAGAGAACTGGCTAACAACAGAATAAGCACCTATGCTGGAACAACTGAATACTCACCAGAAGATAAACAGGCTAAATATGGATTGAATGTGTTAAGTAACATCATCCAGCACCCTAGCCCACTTTTGGTTTTAGCCGTCTCAAAGATTTAATATCCTCCCTTTGTATGCTTCTCTTTATCTACAACTCTTTGTATTGGCATTGATTTAATGACGGAAAACAAAGGGATGAAGTTGAATTATTTCTAGACTGGTATCTTACATGGTTACAAAAGAACAACTGCAACACAAGTGCAGATTTGAATTGACTTTGAAGTGCCGGATTCAAACTTCTTATCAGTTTTATCTTTTTTATTTTTTTTTTTACCAGGAATAGCATACTATACGTCTTCATAAGTCCACTGAGACTTTGCTGCTGCTGTTTTGACAGTTTTTTTTTCTAAGAGTGGGCTTTGAACGAGAGAGGAGCTCAAACCTGGAGTAAACCTGCCGGATCACATGGTTGAGAGTGACAGTATATAGTAGAAAACAACAAATTACAGCCCAGCAGCAGCAACTATTTTTCAAACTGAGGGGAGAGATGACACCCATAACCACAGCAACCACATGTACTTGTCACTATAGTGCACCGCGCCTATAAACCAGCACACGGTTTCCTTTGTGTGCACAAATTTCATTATGCAAAGGGAAACAGAACTGCACTGACAGGTGCAGGTGGGGCAAAAAAGCAGAAAAAGAAAAAAAGATAAACCAGTCAGTTTGACAACATGCAGCCTTTGAAGTGAGTCTTGAAACAGACTGCACCCAATGAATCCCAAGATAGCTGTTTTGGGGCACCTGCACCTAACAACATCACAGGACAGAGAGCAAAAAGTCAGTATATTAACCCTGTCTTAATTTTTAGAAGGTGATGGTAGATATGACATTGGAAAGCTGTAAGATACAGAGATTTTTCTCAGACACACTGCAAATGCGTGCGTCTACCTAAATAATAAAATAGAGGGAACACAGCTATGCCAAAATAAAAATAAGTCTGTTGGAGTCAAGTCTTGACAGTGGATGGATTATATTTGTATCCTCTCTCCTGCTCAGACTTCCATTATGCTGAACAGACAGGGTGCGTAGGGGCAGAAGAGATGACTCCTTACTCATTCAGATCCACCAGCCACTGATTTGACTAAAGCAGGTGTCAGGGACAGAGAGTTTTATTTTAATGCTGGGAGCTCTGGCATGTCGTTCCTCTTGTGCCTCACACTTGTGCAGATAATTACATAATTTTTTACTCTTCTTGCAAATAAGAAGAAACTAACAAGGGAAGACAACTGCACAAAAATAGGACTAGCCCTTGAAGCCGAGAGTAAAAACTCTGTACGCAAGAAGTCACTTCTGGACCCCGTGTGCCATATGTCTTTTAAAAAATCCAAATCAAAAGGCATTAAGTACAATTATCTCAATTTACATCTTTTACTTCTTCTACTTAGATATGTTTTGGTTTGTTTTTAAATTCCTAACACCAATCAATCAATTGTACTTGTCACATGAAATAGTACCAGGTACAATTCTAGTGAAATGTTATTTTATTCTAGACTGTTATCTTACATTGGTATATTAATGGGACTCACAGAAAGCAATGTGGGGTACCAGCCCTCCCTACTTTCTACAGAGCATCAGTTTTGCAATGAGGCCATTGCTGGTGGTTCTATTTTGAGATGCATTAAGCTCCCAGAAAAAACTAAACTGCTAAATAATTGAGAGGAAGAATCTATCATTGCCTAAGCTGAGGCATCAGCCAGCTCATCATGGCCTGACATCATCATGGGGGACATGATGTCAGGACATTGAACTTCCTGTAAGTTTTTTAAGGAGGCATTTTGTAAAACTGTGTAATCTGAAGAGCCTTTGTGCCAGCATGGTATAAATATCTGCTTGCAAGTTAATTCCCAGAAGAGCTGTAACTTTTCTATCTTTCCCTGCATTAACTCTTCTGTGTAAATGTGTGGATTTCTACACTGTCCACCATGCAGTCACAGCTGCAGTGTGATACGTAATAATTCTTCATACAGATCATTTTATATCCTTTTGGCATTGGCAGTGAATACTACAGGGGACACCTGTTTTTAAGATGGCTTATATAACCCCAACATGGTGGGCTACTTCATATCTGGTGAATACATTTCAATTAAATCACTGAGAGCAGTATGAACATCTATACTTAGAAGACTGCATGACATGTCATTTCGGTACACTTGGCACGGCAGAGCAGGAACACCGTGGTAAGCTGAAAAGACACTATCTGTACACTCTAAGGGGCTCTGCTTAAAGCACCAAATGCCAAACAGTCTATGTATGAGTGTAATGAAGACTAACCGTGACTCTCCCCCTCCATCCTCGTGGTCCTGATGCTGCTGAAGGAGTAACAGACCGGGGATGTCTCTCGCCAAGCGCCCGCAGCAATCCGGAGACCTTCTTCTTTTCCTTCCGGTCTCTTCTTAGCTCTTCCTTCGTTCACCTCCCAGGTTTCAACTTAGTGGCAGGCTCTCTAAATATGCTATCTCACCCTAAGGTGGTACTTTTTTTGCTTGTTGGTGTTTTGTTTGTCCCTAGTTGCCGTTTAGTGAGTGTCTGCCTCTGTTGGCGTACTGTTGTTATGCATTCAGAGAAGCCGGTGAACGCTAGCCCCGCCCATCCCAGATGTGATGTCACGCTAACTTATCTGTCACGCTAACACTGGAATGCTAGATTTAAGAAATTAACTGCAGAGTGTATGTATGTGTGTGTACTGTATGAACAGTATACATATATACATGTCAATATATGTAGAGTATATACATACATATATACATAAACATATTGTATTTATGTTATGTTTAAGGTGGGTAAAACTTTTCAAAAGCTTTGAGTCTAAAAGATACAGCCTAAGCTTGAGATTTTAGTTATTTACACAAAGTAAAAAAACAACAGCAAAGAAACAATTTTTACCCGCAGAGTCCACAATAAATGAAACAGGGCAGGAAACGGCTGGTGTGTTGCTCTTTCAACCCGCAATAAATGTACGTTTTGAACACGTTTTTTAAGTTGATAAGGAAAACGTCTTAGCAAACAGTACTGTTGTCGCCCACTGGTGAATTAAAGTACTCTCTTTTAGCTCTGCCATATTGTCTGGGAGAGAGCTGGGCAATTTGCTGCCTGCTGAGGTTGAAAACGACCCTATGAGAGCAGTAAGAGTGAACCAAAGCAGTCAAGTTTTTGGACAGACAGGTAAACAACGTGTGTTCTCTGTGGGTTCATCACCTTTTATATTGTGATACATTATAAAGTATTAAATATAGCTGCTTTAAAGTTTCAGAATCTTTTCATCCCTGAATGGGGCATGGGGAGAAGTGTAAGAAGCCCTGAGAATTACGTAACAAATTACAAGGAAAAAGCATTCATTCAAAGCAGCAGAAGACAGAAAAATACACAACCCGCTCACAAAAGTCACAACTTTATTGCACCTTCATAACTATAGTGTGGTAAGAGCCACTTTCATTATGAAAGGTCTCTTCCCTGGTCAGAAAAGGGGGTGCAAAATATACAGCCGTCAATGCAAACATTGAACCGTCCATTCACATTGGCAAATGTTCCGTGGTGTCAATCTGAGTCAAACCCTATGTTGAATTCACAGCCGACAAACGCGTCCTATGAAAATTAGACTGTTGTAGTCTATCTTGTACTGTACACACTACAGTGACATAGGGAAGGTCTTGCATGAAGACGGACAACTCTTGGACACAAATGAACACATTTGCAGATTAATTCTCAAGTTAACATCCACCAACTGATCTGAGTAGTACAATAAAGATCAATTTCTTCTTTAAATTATATATTTTATAACATTAAATCCTATACTTTATAGCCAATTCAAGGCAACTTCTCTAGAATGAAAAGAAATGCATGGGCAAATCTTCACAGCATTGGTGGGAAACGGATAGCACAATATGGACTGTACAGGCTTCTACGTTGGCAAAGCATTTTGTTATGTTAGTTTCTCTATGCATCTGTGCCTGGGTTGGTGCAAGATGATCCCATGTTTCCACACCTGACATACATAGTATAAAACCGTTTCTACAGGATGCAAACTGGAGAGGGACTACTCATGATATGAAACAGGGGAGTCTGATCAGATATGACGATGTGATACAGGATGTTTGGGTTCCTGAGTCTTAGCCCAGTTTCTAGGTGACCAGCATGAGCATCAGAAAATTGCATAGAGATACAAGGGGGAAATAAATTATTAGCATGTGGCAGTCCCATTCTAACACAGTGCCTTAAGTATAAAATGTAACCCCTTTATTTCAGTACATTGGTGGATAACAGTTTGTGAAAGTTCAAATCTCCACATTGAAAGCCTCTGAACACCGGACTGATGAGATGAGCTACATAGTTAAATAGCTGCACAGTAGAAAACAATTATTCCTCCCTACGAGCCCGACTTCTACTCTGCAAATGCAAATTGCACTATGAGTCAGAAAATAATGTCCAGATAAACATATAGATACAAGGAAACTTATAGAGCCCAGTGTACTGTTCATCAATGTAAACCCTTCCACAAACAGTTAAACTGTTGATACAATTCGGCAGAGTATACTTTTGAGGTCTAAAATGTATCCCCATTGGATCCGAAATTAAATAAATTTTGTTAAGGAGCAAAATATAGCACAACTAAAAACAAAATTCACCTTAGTAAATTTTTACCAATTTCAACATGCATATTAAGAAAACAGTGGCAATTTAAAGCTTCATTTTACCAACAATATGCAGGCAAAATGTGGTCCTAAAAAAAACAAGCCACATGGCACAGACACTGCAGCAAAATAAAATGTCGGCGGATAAAGGTATAAAATCGGAAAATCATACAGAAATCTAAAATAGTATACAATAATGTATGAAGAATTTTGGATCTTTGTAATATTTGTATAGAATAATTTCAAGATGTTAAAACAACTCCAACTAATTGAGCTCTTATCTCTGCCAAAGGGTGCTCTGAGATGGTGGACACTTTCTAAAACAAGACGGCCAAAGTGTTGCAAATATACTCTCATTCTTAGCCTACCCATCTCAAATATGGTAAACTGTATTTCATTTTAAAGTAGCTGAAGATTGTTGGGGCAATAACCAAGGCTCAAAGCAGGGCAACATATAGTTATTAATGTGACATGGAGGTGTGGGGGCTTCTGTTAAATACTGCAATATTAAAAAGTGGATGTGAATTTTTAATACTGAAGTCAACATTTCATGTTCGTTTACAATTGAGATAGATGGGGCTGTCAGTGAGACTGTCCATGTAGTCGGTGCTGCTTTGAAACTGACTCACAATTTGCGTCTCAACGTGACATAAGACAGAGGTTTAAAAAAGGAAAGTGAGAAAAAGGTACAGAAGTTGGGTATACAGTATTGTTGTCTCAATTTCCAGTCAGCTATGACCTCAACAGCAATCTGGACTCTCAGCGACGGACTCCAAAAACTCTTTTGCCTCCAGGTGTTACAGACCACTTGCTCCGCCTGTCCTGGATTTTCTGGAAGATGCTGCTGCCACTTCGCCACTTCTCTCTTTTATAGTTTTTCAGTTTCTTCACCTGTTAATTTGTACAAAAAAATGGGGAGAAGTTTAAATTGAGGGACAGACACAATGGGACAAGATTGGCTGACCTAAATAAAAATGTCCTTCTTTACCTTTCCCCTGTCGAAGTCTTCATCCCACTCATCGATCACAGTGTCAAACCTGGCGTGACGGACATCTTCAGCAGCATCTCTACTAATAGCAGAGACCTCTCCATCCCAACTGAGAACTAGATAAGACCAAAAAAAGGCATTTCAAATATTTTTTGCTACACATTATTGCAATAAACAGATTTAGATCTATTCTCTGCTTCTCACCGTTTGCTCCGTAGGCCTTATCCGTGGCGTTCCTGAGCAGCTCCTCTACCACTCCACTTGTCTTTTTCCCATCCCAGGCTACAGGAGCAGCACGGCTCGGGTTGTCTCCTAACTCACTTCTATCAGCCGCTGGTGCCTGTCTGCGCTTGTAACTGTCCTTCACTTGGCTGTCCCAAAACACCACGGTGGCTGGATTTCAACAATCAGCAAAACATTGATTGAGTCTGGCATTTTCAAAATGTAGTGAGTCATGCTCTCTTAGTAGAATTGTGAAATGACAGGTAACAAATAGCTCTAATTAATACAGAGCAGTCTTGTGTGTTTCGTTTTGGAATATTAGTAGAAACATTAGTAGAAATGCATGTGTATTTTTTGAATGTACAGTGTGTGCACGCTCACATACCTGTGCTTTGTTTACTGATCTTGCCATTCTCTGTGGTGGTCTTTTTGGAAGGGGGTTCCACTGCCTCAGGCTCATCGTTCTGCCCGTCTGAGCATCGCCTGCTCTCCTCCCAAAGCGTCACCTCTTCTTTTAGCCTCTTCTTGTTTTTCTTCTTCACCTTTAATTTACTTTTCAACAGTATCAAATCTTCCATATCGTTCTGAATGACTGCTGCCTTCATCTCAGAAGTGCTGTTGGGGGAAAAAGTAAGTTCATTAAGTTTATTCCATGCAGGCTGCATTGTGGGAGTTTCTAGAAGTCAACTGGTTGTTACAGAAACAAACATGTGCATCTGCTTCCTAATTTTGAGCACCAAATGTACTCAGGGCAGCAGTCTTTGAACAGAAATTTATATTTGGGGGGAAAAAAAACACGTATAAATAAAATAATCATAAACTTCAACCCACGTCTCTGATGCAGAGCATGCTGAAGTGTCCTGACTCTTCTTTTTCTTCTTCTTCAGCTTTACAGAGTCCCTTCCCTGTTCTTCCTGATTTGACTCACACAGCGTTGGGGTTGTGGCAGCCAACAGAGGCTTTTGCTTAGAGTGTTCTGTATCTGGATGGAATGTTAGACTCCATATGCCACCCTGACACCAATCGTCCTCCTGGTGAGATGTATCCAGGTGTGACGGGACACACTCCCTCGCTAAAACGTTCTCTCCATCTTCATGCTCCTTTTTTCGCTTTTTCTTTTTCTTCTTCCGCTTCATCTCACTGGCTGATTCCACATGGTTGGCCAGTGTCACTGTAGCTGTGGATGTCATCGGCTCTGCGTTGCCCTCTACCTCAGAATGTCGCCGCTTCTTTTTCTTCTTCTTTTTCTTCTTTTGGTTGACCTCGTGACCTGAAGTGCTGTTGAGGTCTGCTTCTTGGACCACGGAGCTGGAGTTGTTGGAAGACTTGGGGCTCTTTGGGCCGGCACTGTGTAGCCCGTTGGTTTTAGGAGAAAGGCTGGAGTTTGGTTTTTGCAGTGTGGAGAGAAGGGACTGTTTCTGAGGGCTCTGCTGTTTGAAGGATTCACTTGAGTGGGCAAAAGGCAATGACTGGACTTTGGATGAATGGAATGGAACAGCTCTGGGAAGAGAACAAGAGAAAACATCTGGATTTACTCTGCCATTTTCATTTGAGACCATATTTTGTGCATTTTCTATATGCTGTAGTCTTCAGAATTCATACCTGGGACTGTGAGTAGGTGAGGGCAAGGTGAGGGGGTTAAGTTGATTTTTATGCGTGGGATCACTGGACAGCTGGCGCGGCAAAGAGGGCAGAGCATCAATGCTGCTCGGTCTCCGGATGCGAGCCTGCAGTTATCGACATAAATAAAAACTTGGTGGTCTAAAAAAAATAGCCATGAATGTGACAAAAATAAGGAAGAGAATCAAATGGAAGGAAGAGGAAGATTAAATGGAAGGCAGGAAAATATGGAGGGAGGAAAACAAAGAGGAAAGGGTATGGCAGAGAAGAATTAGAAATGGTTAGAAAAAAAGAACAAACTAAGGGAAGAAAGACAAACTCTAAACATGTGCTACCTTGTGGTTGATTAGACAGGGGTACACTGGGGTAATAACATTACATAGAGCAGAAAATAAACTAGAAAATGAGATTGTTTACTTGCCTTAATAAAACTACTAATTGAAATCAATGGTCAAATTTGGGATAGCAGTGTAGATTGAGGCAACAGGAAACCAAGGTATCATGAGCTTTCACTAAGACAGGAGAAGGTGCTGCTGCTGTGGATGGGAATGAAGTTCACCTTCTTGGCTGACAGGGCCAGCTTCTTGGCAGGGGGAGGGGACATGGTGCTGGTGGCTTCAGAAGTGATGTTGTTGAGGGCCGGGGGTTTAATTTTAGCCGTCTTCTGCTCCTCTGTGCTCTGAGAGCGCTCCACGCTCTTGGCTGGGGAGGGCAGGCCATTAGAGCCTTTCCGTGGGGTGGAGGGAGACTCTCCTACTGGCGCACTTTTGGTACCCACCGAGTCCTGGCCAAAACAAAGGCAATCATATGCTGTGGTTATGCTTCTGCACAGCTACACTTGGCCTTCAACAGCTGTTATGAATCTCCTTAAACCTCATCTTACAAATCTGTGTGCAAACTATTGCGAATACAGTTTGCAGTATGCATCACATACTGCATAAAAAAATGTTGCGTTCAAGGTGGCTACATGATGTAGGCACACAAAATAAACATAATCCATAACATTTGCATTTCACTGATTAATCCAGTGCTAAATCGGACAAAGAAAAAGATTTGTAGATTTCAGGTTAGATGATTTTTGAAACTATCAAACTCTTATACTACCAAGTCTTATCTAAGTGATGTAATTAGATGTAAAAATAAATAAATAAATAAAATGCAATGATCCCGTCTTTGAAAAGATTTGTGTTTTTTGTCTGTGCTTTTTCAGGACAAATATTACCTTTGAGTCAGTGGTGTCAGCAGAGGAAGAGTCAGACAAAGACTTAAATGAGGTAGACGCCGACATGCCTCTGCCCTCGCCACCTTGTTTTTTATCTCCCTCAGCCCTGCTAAACCCGTTGTTGGAAGGGGTCGGCGTGCAGCTGCGGTACTGCACTTGGCTCTGGGGAGACGGCTTCTTCAGCTTCTTGAAAGGCTCCTCAATAACTGTGGGTCCACCTGGCAGCTTTGGTGGACCATTGGAGTATGACGTCCAGTTGGAAAGTCTAGGCTGGGGCTGAGAGCTCACACCGTTTCTGGAAATGGACAGGCCCAAACCACCATCCATGGACTGGATCTTACGCAGTTGTGCAGGCTCAAGTTTCTGAAAAAGGGGAGTATTGTATTTAGAACTTAAAAAAACTGCACATATACCTTCAGCCCACATACAGTCCACATGTCTAACAGTGAGCCGGATGTCATCTTGTCTCATACCTTTGTGACCTGGGGGGAGGAGAGAGGGCCATTCAGATTGGCCCTCTTTATCTGTTCAGAAGACACACTGTTCCTCCCAGGATGCAACATCCCCTGCTTGGTGGTCTGTCCATCTGCATTCCTCTTGGTTTCAGGGATCCTTCATAATACAAATAAAGAGACTGGCTTATTCGCCGATATATTCAGAAAACACCTTGTTTGATCTCTTGCAGCACACAACAGTGTCTTACCTCAGGTAGAAAAGCACATAAGCCTGCTGGTTCAAGACTACTTTGATGTTACTAGAATGCACCATGGAATCATTCATTTGATACCATTGTCCGTTGCTTGCCTAAGAGAAAACAAAAAAGAAGTACAACTTTAAAATGAAGCCTGCTGTGAAATGTATTTATTGAAACTTCTTTCTTTTGAAACTATAAAAAAAAAGTTCAAAAACAGTAAAACAGAACACCAAAAAAGCAGGCTCAGTTACAGCATTTGCAGGCAGATAACCCGTTCCATTTGAGATCAGATTAGAGTATAGAATACCACCACAGGTATAAATCTTTAGACACATGACAGTTGTTGATAGGATGATATATACTATGAGACAATATGTATTTGTTAACCGTCAGACTTTGCTATACAGTTTAGACAGAGTTAGTTGTCCTTTTAAATTTCTCTGGCTTCATGAGGCCATTGTGGGCAAAGTTGCAGTTGCACATTAAGGAGGACTGCTTTGTGGCAATACTGGATTTAATAGGATTGCAACTATGGGATATCTCTACTTAATTCCCTGGATTAGCCAAAGACAGATTACTAATTTGAACAGTTTATCAATTGAATTCCCAATAAATATATTATATTTGGTTATATCTTGGTAAAGTTGTGTAAAATAAATGACATAAAATGACATATACCATGATAGAAGATTCTTTAGAGCTAGAATAAAAAAAGAAAAGTTTAGGAACAAAGTTATGCAACTGAAGTGATACAATATTAGAAAGAAATACTAATGTTACAACTAAATGTTACTTCTCTGATAAGCACCGCAGTTCTTGAACAGCAGTTTCAAACAAAACAATTTGCTAAACCATTAAAGTTTTGGCCTTAAGGCAATTACATCTTTACAGCCATTTCACTATTTCTATTCATTATTCTACATGTTTTAGTATAAGTCATCTAATATCAATCCACCAGTGTGATGGAAGAAAAGTATAAGTCATTTACTTTGAGCGTTTCCTTCTTCCTTTGTTTTTATTTTATTATGGTAATGTCTTGTTTTATTTGACCATATTGTCTGTTAATGTCATGTTTCTGACCCTGGAAAAAAACAAGATGGCTCATCTCAAGGTGTTTATACTCTGAATTTGACATAATTAAAACAGGCTGTGCATCCGCTCATCTTACCTTGACATAGCAGTAGTAATGACCAGCATGACAACTGTAGCCGGAGTGCACCAGAACAGCATAGAGGCCATACATTACAGGATCACCTGAGCTCTGAGACATGTAAGGGCGGATGTTCAGAAATTCTGGGTAACCAACATCCTGAAAAAAAGAAAATGACAGACAGAAATATGAGATCGCTGAGATATTAGACAGCTCTTTCAAAACAGCCAATAGTGTGAGAATTCTTTGTTAACCTTTGTTATTTTTCCTCCGCTAAAGTTGGCAAACCTCTTCAGTGAAAGGGTCAGTACATTAGATGTTCTATGGACTGTGAAGCGCTTGGTTGCTGGCACTTTCTTTTTGCACCTGGAGAGAAAAAAGAAAGTGGTGTTAGAAAAAAAGATTTCCAATGTAAAGAATAAACACGCACATTTTTTTTAATGCCCTGCAGATGTAAAATTGTGCACTTACTTGGCACACATGTAGGCATTCTCTCCACTTAGTACATCTGGTTTAACAAAAAGTTCCAGGGCTCGCACAATGTTTCCTGCTTGCTGACAGACAAAAACAAAAACGTGGTTTTGCTGAGGAAAGTTTTTAAAAGTATTATTGATATAATATTTCCATCAAAATAAAAGTTATATTGACATTGTGTGCAACATACCCGAATCTCCAAAGCGATGTCAAGGTAAGGGTCATATGTGTCTGACACACTTTTACAAATAGAGCATTTCACTGAAAGACAGAATTTGAAAAAAAAAGAGTGACTTGTGTCTTTTTTTTTTTTTTAAAGATCCCATGGCATGAAAAATTCACTTTGAGTTTTATTTAACATTAATATGAGATCCCCCAGCCTGCTTCTGGTCCCCCAGTGACTAGAAATGTCGATCGGTGTAAACCAAGCCCTGGGTATCCTGCTCTTCCTTTGCGAAAATAAAAGCTCAGATGGACCACACCCCCACCCTCCACCTTGATCTCCCTCTCTCTTCAATAGCATTTAAAGCTACAGACACAGAAATGGCACAGACTAAGTAATGCTCATTGTGGGACCTGCTCCAGTGGCTGTAACTCTGCACCAAGGCGGAATTTTGGGAAAGAGACTTCAAATACAGTATTAGGGGACAACTAAAGTCTATATAAAAGCATCTAAAAAGCAGTATGTCATGGGACCTATAAGAAATACTATCTGTTAATGTAACAAGGTGATAAGTGATCACTAGAATGATTCAAGCAAGCCTCTGTTCCACTTCATGTGAACAGAAGATT
Source organism: Etheostoma cragini (assembly GCF_013103735.1). Lineage (NCBI taxonomy): Eukaryota > Metazoa > Chordata > Actinopteri > Perciformes > Percidae > Etheostoma > Etheostoma cragini. Next base: position 10,291,993 of record NC_048421.1, on the reverse strand, counting down.
AGCAAGAACATAACGGACATTCAAACACTAAGGATAAATTACTGTAAATGTAGCACTCTTCTAAATATTTATATTAGCCCATAATTTTTCAATAGCAGACCAAACTGTCACCTGCAGAAAACTCTTTTAATGCTGCATCTTAAAAACGGCATGTGTGAATGCAGAGTAAAGAGTATTGAACTACATAAAGCTGTTTTGGCAATTTATATTTTGTTGACACAGACATTAGTCTAGTCTGCTGGGTAATGGATCAATAGTGTAATACTAAAAGCCACAAATGTGGAAATTCATAAAAGTGCACAGCTCTGGAGACAATTTTTTTTCTACATTTCTGTATGAGAAAAAAGTAAATACCTCTTGACCTGAGGTAACCTCCAAAGATCTGGTGAACCAGAGTTGTGGCCTGGGTCTGCCTGTCAAGCCTATAGTTAAGGGAGGGAAAAAAAAAATCATCAAAACAACATTCATATAAAACCGGGCATCCATCCATTTTTTGCTACTCCTGAGCTCCGGCGACATAGGCAGTATTTGTCACACAGCTTCTAATGTAATGTTTTGTCTACTGGGGTTTTTTATTGTGTAGTCACTCCATGCTTAAGCCTGAAACATGCTTGTTAAAGTCACCTTCTCTCAGTAATCTTCTACATCAGAGGCTCAGTCATGTTTAAAGGTGGATAACATGAAAGATGAGGCAAATGTAATGTGATAAACTAGATGAACAGCCTTTTATGCGTTTTGCCTAATTATGTCTCTCACACACACACACACACACACACACACACACACAAAAAAGTGTTTGCCCCCTTCCTCATTTCCTGTTCCTTTGCATGTTTGTCACACTTAAGTGTTTCGGAACATCAAACCAATTTAAACAATAGTCAAGGACAACACAAGTAAACACAAAATGCAATTTGTAAATGAAGGTGTTTATTATTAAAGGTGAAAAAAAATCCAAACCATCATGGCCCTGTGTGAAAAAGTGATTGCCCCCTAAACCTAATAACTGGTTGGGCCACCCTTAGCAGCAACAACTGCAACCAAGCGTTTGCGATAACGTGCAATGAGGCTTTTACAGCGTCCTGGAGGAATTTCGGCCCACTCATCTTTGCAGAATTGTCCTAATTCAGTTACATTAGAGGGTTTTTGAGCATGAATTACCTTTTTAAGGTCATACCACAACATCTCAATAGGATTCAGGTCAGGACTTTGGCTAGGCCACTCCAAAGTCTTCATTTTGTTTTTCTTCAGCCATTCGGTGGTGGACTTGCTGGTGTCTTTAGGATCATTGTCCTGCTGCAGAACCCAAGTTCGTTTCAGCTTGAGTACACGAACATATAGACATTCTCCTCCAGGATCTCTTGGTAGACAGCAGAATTCATAGTTCCTTCTATCACGGCAAGTCTTTCAGGTCCTGAAGCAGCAAAACAGCCCTAGACCATCACACTACCACCACCATATTTTGCTGTTGGTATAATGTTCTTTTTATGAAATGCAGTGTTCCTTCTACGCCAGATTTACTTGGACACACACCTTCCAAAGAGTTCCACTTTTGTCTCATCGGTCCACAGAATGTTGTCCCAAAAGTCCTGGGGATCATCAAGATGTGTTGTGGAGAAATTGAGACGAGCTTTGATGTTCTTTTTGCTCAGCAGTGGTTTTCTCCTTGGAACTCTGCCATGCAGGCCATTTTTGCCCAGTCTTTTCCTGATGGTGGAGGCATGAACGCTGACCTTAACTGAGGCAAGTGAGGCCTGCAGTTCTTTGGACGTTGTTGTGGGGTCTTTTGTGACCTCTTGGATGAGTCGTCGCTGCGCTCTTGGGGTAATTTTGGGCGGCCGGCCACTCCTGGGAAGGTTCACCACTGTTCCATGTCATCGCTATTTGTGCATAATGGCTCTCACTGTGGTTCGCTGGATTCCCAAAGCTTTGGAAATGGCTTTATAACCCTTTCCAGACTGATAGCTCTCAATTACTTTCTTTCTCAATTGTTCCTGAATTTCTTTTGGTCTCAGCATGATGTGTAGCTTTTAAGGATCTTCTGGTGGACCTTACTGTGTCAAGCAGCTCCTATTTAAGTGATGCCTTGATTGTGAACAGGTGTGGCAATAATCAGGCCTGGGTGTGGCTAGAGAAATTGAACTCAGGTGTGGACAACAACAGTTATAGTATGTTTTAACAAGGCGGGCAATCACTTTTTCACACAGGGCCATGATGGTTAGGATTTCTTTTTTCACCTTTAATAATAAACACCTTCATTTACAAATTGCATTTTGTGTTTACTTGTGTTGTCCTTGACTATTGTTCAAATTGGTTTGATGTTCTGAAACACTTAAGTGTGAAACACATGCAAAGGAACAGGAAATGAGGAAGGGGGCAAACACTTTTTCACACCACTGTATAGATAGATAGAGAAACACTTTTTTGATCTTTTGGGAATTTTTGTTTGTTTTTTCTGCACTCTTGCCTAAACTAAGTAATTCTCCATTATCCCATCATCTTTCAGTCACTCGGTTTTCTAATTTGTACATGACTGGAGATGATAATTTCAAAATAAAAATCAACACATTTAAAAAAAATAATCAAATTAATTATCCGTTATTAACTTATCAGAATCAAGCATTGAATCATTCTAGAGTGAATCGCAATGCATCTAAGAATCACATTTTCCCCACCCCTACAAAGCTCATGATCATAGGGTTGTTTGACTGGTAAATCAAAAGCTTTGCCTTCGGGCTCAGCTCCCTTTTCCCGAGCTTCCCTCCCAGGTCTGGCTCAATGTGGGACCCCGTAAAACTGGGCCGTTTTTAATTTTATACTTCTGTTTAAAACGTTTGAGAAACAACAACAATAAAGCCTTACTTTGGGTAGCCATTGAGACAAGCTTTCTGCATAGCATCGATGGTGTACCGCAGAAACTCATGAGCGTCCTCTTGGCTTCCAAAGCGAAAATGCCTGGCAATTTCTGTGGGAGACAAAAGAGTCTTTAAGCTTTGTGCAACCTGAATGTTTCCCACCTTGAGTGCATTAACAAAATGAAGTGCATATGAAAATTATTCATGATTTAGCCACACCACTTACTGAAACTGTTCAGAATAGATGTTGCATTATATTTAAACAGGCAAGTAATGACGATTGCTTTAAATTTAAAAAAAAAAAAGGTTGAGCCTGTGTGTTGCACAGAATGTTCATTGCATGAAAGCCCACATTTTTAATATCTGAATTATGTCAGAGACAATCCACAGATACATTGACCACTAAGAGGACGGAGAGCAGCTAAAGAAAAATGATTAAGAATCCTTTTTTCTGCCAACATTTGTATTCCTTAAAAAAAAGGAATCTGCAATATGCAACAGAGAAAAGGCTAATAATAGACAAGTGCTCTAATTCATATCCTGTAAGAATTAAAGGATGCAAAGAAGTGTGTGTTCTTTAAACAATTACGGCAAAGACTGTCTTTATTTCTAAAAGCATTCATAGTATTATAGAGTAGAAGGTTAGAATGTGGTTTAAACTATTCAAGATGTTTACACATGGCAATTAGGCACGTGCAAAGTAATCACTGAAGATAATTTACAGTATATTTCAAAATTACATACTTTACTAGGTACTTTGAGTTAGTTCTGCTCAATGGCCATGACCTCATAAACAGCTTACCGACTTCAACAGACTGATGTTTCATCTTTGAAGAGTCATATGAGAAATAATGTAGTTCTAAATTCTATGCCTCTACCGCTATTTGCTAATGGAAACGTGTGAGCTGGCAGAAATGTGTGGTCATCGCCACATTCCCAGCATAGCAGCCCAGCACATTTATAACAATGAGTCACCCCGTAGTGGGAAAGAGGATTAAGACACCATGCTCTAATGACCTGTTCAGAGCACTTTTTAGAGAAGGGGGAGACAACATCCTGATGATATGAACTGTGGTTATATGATTCGGCGGCTGTGAATTTGTTTGGAGAAAGCTCTTACAACTTTAGTGTGATGAAATTGCACTCTATTTAAAAAAGCAAGAGGCACAGATGATTCCAGCTTGTTAAATGTGAATATGTCCTAGTTTTGTTAATACTCTGACAATAAACTGATATGAACTATGATTTATTTGAGGACATAACACCGCGTGTTATCTTGGGCCTTAGTAAACACTGATTGAACTTCCCCCCCCATTTTATAGACTAAACAACTAATCAATTCATTGAGAAAGAAGTTGACAGATTAATTGACATAAAAAATAATCCTTAATTTCAACCCTACACAGATGTTTCGTTTTCATTGCATGCATTTATATTGTTCTAGCTGTGGAAGGACATTTCTAACTGTGGGGGAAAACCATGGAAACACATGCAGTATATGTCCAAGTCCTGGTTAAAAAGATGGGGAAAAGGTGGAGTGTACATTTTTGTGCTTAAGCTGCTTTTCTCAGCCTGCAGTCACAAGGAGAAAGAGAGGGCATTGGGGAAGGAGGGGCGTGAAGGGGGAGGGAGAGATGGATAAAAAGGTGCAGGACGAGGAGACATAATTGCAGCAGCACATAAGTAGCAGGCAGGTGGTGGTGGGGGGGGG
>NC_048421.1:10273010-10287420 GCF_013103735.1 Etheostoma cragini | reverse complement strand
GAGACTACAGCACAGTACCTCATCTCTACATGGTGTTCATTCACAGACTGTAGTCTCACCGCTCCATTTTACACTGCAGTTAGAAGCTGTTGTCACATGGGACACTTTGGCCAGTGTTGCGTCATCACACCTCTAGTCAACCAAAGATCAGGTGCCTGTGACAACTGACAACCTACACTGAAACAAGCGAGCACAAAGGCTCAGACACATTCCCACCATGTTGAAGGAAGCTAGTGGTCTTACTTTTCAGATCTCTGATGAAGGAGACAGGCTTGATGGCATTGCCTGTGTTGGCAAAGGCTTGGATGATATGGTTCTGCATTATACAGATCATACAAAAGCCTGACTGGTGACCTGAAACACAGATGACAACAACAACAAAAATCAGAGCCACTCACTAAAGTAGAGTACAGAAATGTGTTATTGTGACAGTAATCAGGTTCAGATTATTGTTCATAACGAATGCAATGTAAAACATTATCTAATGTAAAATTCTTACTGTTCATCACAACACAATGGTTATCACAGTGGTCTTTGATGTGGCTCCTTCATACAGTAAGTAACAAAACTCACATTGAACAGGGTAAAAACATATTGGATTAAAGATCAATGTCAGAATTACGGTGATGGTTTTTACAGAAATACTTCTTAAAAGCATAGTAAAACAAGCAACATGCTGATCCTTTTCGGATTTTATGTTTTCCCAAAAACAATTCAGAACTGTATTTGTAAGTGTAAATCTGATTAAATAAAAAAAATAACAATTTGGGAGATTTTTTCAATCAATTTGATGGACTTACTTTACCTTTACTACATTTACTTAAATGTTGGGTGACAATCAGTTCAAACTGATCTTTTACATCCATTTTTCAGTGAGTTTGGCTAATGAATAAAAATGATTAGCCTTACTTACAGTTTGTTTATGACAATGCAATGGTTGTCTAGCCTTTATCAGGCAAGTTGTCCCTCATAACAAATCTGGGCAAATTAAATTGTGCAGTTTTGCAGTCTTAACCATGGCATCTCAGCACCTTTGTCACCTGTAATACCACAATCTACGTCTTGGTTCCACTGGTCTGGACCAGTTTGGTTTAGGGTGCTTACTATTTTACAATTTAACTTACAGCACTTAAAATTTAAGATCAGCGTTTCATTGTTTTGTTTTTTTTGTCAATAAATCCGAGACTGCTAAATGTTTCCAAGACTGAATAAAACTTAGTGGCGTTTTCTGTCTTTCTTCTTCAGCTGCTTTGGCTTGCATTCCACAGTGACATTCAGCCAAATGTGTCTGCACAAGTAGCAGAGTTAAAGTAATTTCCAAAACTATGTGGAGGTAAATATAAGAGAATGAGACTGTAAATGCTGGCAGTATTAAAGAGCATGATTAAAATACTCACAGGCACGGCTGTGCTCCTTTGAGAGTAAGTAGTTGGCAAGCGGCGGGGTGTAGGTGAGACACTGCACTGTGGAGTTGAGGAAGCAGGTGTTCCCTAAGTTGTGGAGACCGGCTCCCACCCTGTAGACACGCTCCCATTTAAGGGTAAGCTTGTTCCCTGGAAAGAGCATCTTCTGTGGGGAAGGGATCCCATCGCTCTGACCCCCAACTACATTCTCTGAGACTGAAAGAGGAGTGCAGTCAAATGTATGATGTTATTACAACTGCAATACAGAAACTGAGCTTTAATGGCTAGTACCAATGGAAAAAATTTGAATGTGAAAACTAGCAAGATTTTCAGTTCAAATTGAGAGCTTACCTTGCCTCTTAATTTGGGCAGGCTCTGTGGCCCTCAGGCCCGTAGCGCCCTCATTCCGGGGATTGAGTATCACATACTTGTTCTTCAGGCTGTCCAGTTGATAGGAGAAACCCTTGCTGGCAGGCTCAAACTCTATCTTCTGCAAGAGGACCTTCTTGGCTGAAGAGGCCAACAGTTTGTTGAGGTCCCCCTCATCACCCGTCTCCTTTCGACCAGGTTTTAATGCTTCCTTGAGTTTATCCACTATCGGCATTGTTGGAACATCACTGCAGGAAAACTTGGATTGTCAGTGTCACAAATTGTTCAAATGACTCTCCTTTCCCCCCAAAAATGAACATGTCAAAACGACATGTCACCTCATTAGGTCCCCACCCTATTCAAAAGCACCTCACAGTACCTTGACTATCTTTTTCTATTACATGGTTAATGTGTAGGGATTTTAAACTTACTATAGTAGCGTTAATGGTCCTCTGAGCTAAACAGAACCAAAATCAAACCTACAGTTAATCCAATACATGTTAAAATTCTCTCTCAGATCATCACTTAAGTGCCCAATAACACCCTTCCCAGGCCACATATCCTGACGTGGCTCCACAAGAGATATAAAGATTGAATGCATCTGAGGAGCCAGCTGGGTCTTGGCAGCTGTCCCCACAGTTATGCAAGACAGCAGACGTTGGTAACATCGGGTGGTGAAGAGTGTATGAGATAAAAGAGGACGATCATTTAGAGTTGCTGTTAACTGCCAGGTCAAATTCTTATCATTTATTGTGACCGCATCAATGTTTGTATTGTTATCTTCCACCAATTAGCATGTTTCTTCATTAAAGCTGTGTATCATCAAATTAAAACATTGGCTGTCTGCCATCCCTTTAAATACAGTGTAGCTGAGTCCACCAAAAAGGACCATTACAGTGTAGATAACAACAATTGTCTGCCAGTGTCAGCCCAGTGAATGACTTCTGACATGTTATTTCCTACAAAAGGCAGCAGGCTGGCAAAACGTGTTCAATAATGACCGAAGAATTAGTAAACAAATCATTCAGTCTCCTATCGCCTCACATTACTCAGGATGTAGCTGAGGAGCCCCAAACACAACAAACCCTCCTAAAAGTAAAAACCTTACATCATGTAGATGTACCGGTAATAGTAAGACACTAAAACGCCAGAGGCATGGAGCACAATGAGAGTGATGTTCATCAGAGTGGGCAGTGACGTCGTGCAGAGGGAAGGAGGTCTGAACATGCATTGAATGCACAAGGGCACGCTGACCTTCACTGACACGACTGTAAAACAAAACAGCACACAGGGACGCAGCTAACCGCAGGAGCAACATTGATACATTGACCACAACCATGGCGTTTAATCAAAATTCTCTGTTTCGACTAGTCATTTCATCTGATGTAAAGGTTTGCATTTGAAATGTCTTAGCAGGGACGAGGAGCAACAATGAGCAAGTATCTGAAATAGTGTCATTAAAAAGGGGTAGTTCTGCTGTAAGGTGATATGAGTCATTCACAAATAGTGATATATGCACGGATATTAGCTGAGGAAACACGTGCCACTATCTATGCATAGATAGAGTATATGGTCTTGTAATGCTTAACTGTCAACTCCAGCTTACATACAGTATGAAATTACATCAGGTAACATCAGATGACTAGTCGCTGCCTGGCTTGAGATCTTGAGAGCAGAATCGTGCATCGGAAAATACGAAAGCTGTCACTTTCAGATTTGGATGGTTAAACATTATTGTTTACATTACACCTAGCTCTGCACCTTCTGGTTGAACATTTTTGTCTAGCAAGGCTGTGGCTGGACTTAGAACTGCCTCTTCTGTCCATGACTGAATACCACCAATGAGGACTTTACTATAATCAGCTTGTCTTCTATCTTGCAGGTATGCCGACAGGTGCCGTCTCAATGTTTTCTTCAACTTGTAGAAATACATTCAACGATTTAATCACAGGCCAAATATCGGCAAGAAAACCAAACCATTTCCCTAGGTGTCTGGCAAAGTATAGATAATATTCACAAGAATAAAGATGCATTAGAATGTCATAGTAGGACTAATACAGTAAGTCTATGTTTTCCGATTGTTACAATATATTTAAGTGGCCAATCCCCCAAAAAAAGTCGGTGAATATCCAAGATCGTTTTCTATTTCTTTAGAATCATTTCCTCCATTAATTTCAAGCCCATATATTTCAGTGAGTAGAAAAAAGACTAATTAGAAGTTATTTATTAAATCTATGTTGCAGCAACAACAACAGGAGCCGAGAAACACAAGCAATGTGTCAACATATGGAAGACAACCGCTAACAGTAAAATAGCTGGACTATTTTGAGAACCGATTAATCTGTAATACTTCCTCAGGCTATCATCCTAGATCATAGACAAAATAATTTACATTAACGCAATTATGTTGACACAAATAAACCGGCTGGGCCAGTTATAATGTTTAAATGACAACGACAGCAACCAAATCAAATAACAACCAATGAGCACCTAAAATCACAAGTACTCAGTCGTAGACTAAAAGGCGAACGATGGACTTTATAGGTAGCACCTGAAGGCAGCACAGCAATTGCTGTCACCTCATTACTTCATTGTTATTGTGTGATTAAACAACTACTTAGTTACCTGATTTTACGGTTTTCCAGTTCCCTGGTTCGTCATTATCGTTATCTACTCTACTAACCGGGCAGCCTCTGTACACCATCTAGAGTCTGCTCTTAGGGCCAGTCGATATAGCTTCAATGCTATGTTGCTAACATCGACCACTGCTAACGTTAATGTCGACCTGAACTGTCTAAAGTTTGAGGACACAACGTCGTCATTACCTCGATATGTATCGCTGTCCTTCTTTGTTTAATTAATGGTCATGTCCTGATGTCTGCTGTATCGTTTCGGTCTTTTCAAGCTTGACAGCAGCAGCAGCAGCAAATTAGCCAGCGAGCTAACTTAACGTGGCGAGAGCCTCTAGCCTCCCTCAGTGTTGCAATGTGGGTTAGCATCTCGGCGTCCAGGTGGCTAACAATCCCTAGCCGCCACATTCTGACTGTTTTTTAACTAAAGTTACATCATGCTGGAAACATATGTTAACACATAGTACGTACAAAATGCGTTTGTTCGCTCACCTTTCCTTCAATTGCCCAAAAACGTTTACAGTAGAGGGGTCCGCTTACTCAGCTGTAGCTCTTAGGTCTGGTATTTTCGCCCATGCTGCATTATCAAAGGGCGGTGACAACAATGATTGACAATGATGAAAGGCCAATCGGAGATCAGGGCACGCCGTAGCTGAAAGGTTCAGCCAATCTACGTTCAAACTAACGCTGTCGAGAGAGAACCGCACGTGACTTCCAGCCAGCGCTGTTTACCATTGATGCTATCGGCGCGATACATTGTTAATAATTTTGAATGTAACAGCTAAGGGCGCCGATAAATCCTCGATTGTATGCTGCAGTTATGTTAGGCTTGCATGGATGTGCTAAAGCGAAGTTGCTCTCGCGCACATGAAACTCCCTCGAGAAATTAAATGGCAGTTCTCTCGTGTCAATTTTCCCATTTTACCAAATATTTGAATATCGTAAAATGCCCGCAGATTTATGTAGACTCGAGTGAACTAAAACTAGTATAGCACAGAAATCCTCCTCTTACAGTAGAATCAAATAAAAGATTGCCGGTGAATTTAAACCTTTACCAGATTAAGATAACTATCTAGATACATAGCCTACTTATTTAATATAGGCCTAGTGAACTCCTGAGAATATTATTTTGATAGCCTAATTGCACATTAAGCACATGGACAGGCTCGCACAAGGTGTGGTAAAGGTAATCTCCACTAAGCGGCAGCAGATTGCCGTTGAAGTGTAGGAAAGCAGTTAGGATAATAACCGGGTCATTTTCATGCCTTAAGTCTAAATAGCCTATTGATTCAATAACTTGAAAATTTTACTTAAGTTTGGTTTTTGCTGTTGCCTGCAGTATGACAGCATCCCTTGAACAAACGTATTTGTACTAATACTATGACTTTGGTTTGTCACTTAAAACCCCAAATGTATGTATTATAAGTACACAACTAGCAAATGAAGCCATTCTGATTCTTTGATGAATTGAAATTCTTTTGGAATTCGTGATAAAATAGAATATGGAGTCTTGTTAATCTGCATACATTGACATGAAAATAACCAGTACAAACATCAAAACAGGGTTTGGCATTTAATATAATAGTCAAATGTACAGTATTGTTTTAGCTGTACATGCATGCAAAATCATCTCAAAAGTCTCATGTGAAACCAGCACAAGACATCATACTTGACTACAGTTTCAAATAAGGAATCTTTTTACACTCTCATTTTAATTATTAAAGTCATATATCATAACAGGCTCTGCATGTAGCGTAAATGGATGATTGGTTACAATATGTTCTTTAACCCACTGTCCTAACAGTTAACATTTAGGCTTACAATATGACCTAAACATAAACTGTGTGTATTTTTTATAAAACTGTTCAAATAGTTGGTCTTCTCTTTATACAATACCAATGTTGTCACTATAGTCACAAAAAATTTCAATAGAATATGGTGGATCATATAACCTTAAATAAAATATGTTCTTACACTTAAGCATTACAAAGAGAAGAGCAGTGATATAGAAAAAATACAAAAATGGAGGATTCAATCCTCTCTTCAGACATAGGAGACAAAATATGACTGCTGTGACAATTGTGTTCAAAGTGCTTTCTTGTCTATTCGGGATTATTTAAAGAAAACAAATAGCAAAAGCACTGATTGTGCTTTAGTGAAACAGGTTTGCCACACCTTTAAAAAAACAGATGGGAAGAGTTTTGCAAGCCTAGCACAAGAAATAATCTTATGCAGAACGGGCAACATGTGTCACCAGTTCCCGGGTAGCTCTGCTGTCACAAATCAAGGCCCCGATTGCCAGCTAATGTTATTCATGAACACACAGATTCACAGAATTGTTACACTTTGAGTTATATCTGTGTATATGTTGCATTATATAATTGTAGTTCACTCTAAACAATACCTTTGGTTCAAAAAGGTAAGTTAATAGCTGAGAGAAGTGGTTTATGAGGAAGTGCTTTGGATTTAGGGGTGGGAGTGTCTAAAAGTGCTTGATTAAAAAAAAAACATAGTAAATCCTGCCAATAAAAACAATCTCACCACGGGGCACACACATTATAGCTAATACAAAATAAGAATAAAATAAGAATTTGACTTGTGTATTTCTTTGTGTTTTTGGTAGTTGTATCTTAGTAACTAAGACATCCTCAGAATACTGGACAGTGGTGGAGTTAAGGGTCTTCGATGTCCAGGAAATCCCTTTTAGGTTGTGCTGCCCCTCTGTACCAGGCACAAGAGTCATCACTCCTCTTGATACAGGCAAAGTCTTTGGCCTGCCCTCCATTGACTGTCTTCTCGATCACCCAGTCGGTCCACAGGCACTCCGCCGGGCCGCTGATCATGCAGGGTATGGAGGTGCAGCGGGTGATCTTAGGTTAGGAGAAGAGAACCAGTCGGAGATTAAATTCACGAACAAACAATGCCATTTTCAAGATTATTTTAGTTTGTGGTACTTCAACAGCGGAGAATTCTACTTTAACTATTGTATATGCATGAACGTTTCTACCTTGCAATCACAGCCCATTTCATAGCGCTGAGTCAGGCTCTTCTTCTGGGTGTCACTCATGGCCTCCCAGGGCTCAATGAAGTCACACAGTGTGATGTGCATCGTCCCGTCAGTCTCCAGTTTGCCTGTAGAGAAAGGAAAGTGCATTAAGTGACATGAAAACTATTTGAATTTGTTGTGTTTTTTTATAATGTGTGATTTTTTACATGGTAAAAGTTGTACCTGTGATAAGATACTCCATGCCATTATTCTCCAGTGTCACTCCACACACTGCAGAGCTGGGAGCAGTGTAGATAGCATCGATAACAGGGGTGGTACCTTTGAACATCTGACCATTCAAACAAAGAAGATAACATTTAAATGGGAGCAGTGTAGATAGCATCGATAACAGGGGTGGTACCTTTGAACATCTGACAATTCAAACAAAGAAGATAACATTTAAATTCATATTGGGACTTAATTGTAAACCCAAACTTGAAAACGATAGCTTTATCCCACACACCTTGATTTGTTTGATGTCATGCTTGATACGCTGGATGGGGTTTCCATAGATGTCATTGCCAACATCAACCAACTGCACACCAACTACCTTTGCCCTGATAACTGGAAAGAGACAAAAACAACCCACATTTACATGCATTCTGTTTAAAAGGCAAAGTTTCAAATTCCAACACTTTTGTCATGTTAAAAGTGAACAAGATCTGGATCTGTCTGGATCTGATCTAAGGTTTGGCATACTGGAGTCGGCCACAACACATGGCTGTGGCTTGGATCTGAGGAGTTTGCATGTGCCAGGTGCTGGGAAGACAGAGGCAACATGAGTGTTTCATCAGCTGCAATCAGAGGGAGGAATGTGTGCTGCCTGCTCCCAGGCTCCTGGGCCAACACAGGAGGAAGCCAGTCAGCAATCTCTGAAAAGCTGAACTCGAATGCTCCCCTCCCTCCCCCCGGGTCTGTATGCCGGTCTGTCTCTCTGTCTGGATGGAGGTTCTCTCTCTCAATCTCTCTCTCGACGCGGAAAACGTTAACGGTTCAAGTGGAAAAATTTCATCAGAGCCACACAGATAGGCCCAAACTCAAATTGTGAGTACTCAACAAAAAATTATAACTCATTTGTTTCACAATCACTGCCTCTGTCATGTGAATCCAAGTACTGACGTAAGGTTTATTATTATTTATATGCCACTCATAGCTATATACCTGTGGATTACTGGCACCATGCATGGATTACGGCACATTCAGATGACTACACTTACAAAATCATATTCAAAAATCAAGCTGTTAAGTGGAGGAGACTAGCGACAGAGTTATTGTTAATGTTCTCTCTGAAGTCAGAGTTCAAGTCCTTGCTCTCTCTCTAGGTGGCAGCTTCTGAGTGCCTCAGACCATCACCAGCCCACTTCCTTCCCAAATACGTTTAAGCCTTTTCATTTGCTTTTTATATGACGAAGGTATGAAGCTGCAGGCCATGCAGCCTAATTCGATGACAATAGAGGCTTAGAGAATATTTCCTTTTAAGGGTCTAAACCCTTAAAGAGCAGGGGAACAGAGGAGAGATCAGGACAGGAATAGCAGTCACATTGCAGAGGTAGCCTGTGTCTTGTGTATGTGCACAGGCAGAAGACAGCCCTTCAAAGCAATACTATCAAAAACCATACAAGTTAACAGGGAGACGAGGAGGTAAAGAGCACAACCAAGAGGGGGAGGATTTAGTTTGTAGCCAGGAAAATTTGCAAAATACTGAGTATGCAAGCTGTTTGTTGTTTCTGTGTGCTGCAGGGCTGCTGTGAAGTAGCAGATATACTGACAAACAAGCTGTACACTGCAGGCATGACTTAGAAAGACAAACTGCAACAAGTGAATCTCTACAACAACGAAGATGGTTTAAAAATAAAACAACACTTTGATCGAGTAGCGCAAATCAACTCTCCAACTTCTTTGGCTACAAAGTGGATTAGTGGTAATCTCCTTCACCTGAGTGTGCAGAATAACACACAGATCACTTCTCCTTCTACTAGTACAAAGTAGGGCAGGTGAAAATATGCACAATGTGTAAAAAACCAAAACAAAAAAAAAACACAACTTTTTGAGGGTAAGCCCTTCAAATTCAATGCAGCATGCTTAAAATAGACTAATTCTTACAAGATATTTTCCTTCATTCAATATTTAATAAAATCCACATTCCAGCTATTTAAGTAATAAACAATCCAAAACAATCCAAAACAAGCTCTGAGGCCTATTCCTAGTTTCCTTATAAAGACCTAATGCCCTGTAATGATTTACAGTGTATATCTAAATTCTCACAGGACATGAAGATGTTTTCTGGAAGATGCTGACCAAGCCCTTTAAAAAAATCATAAGTTTCAGAAAGCTGGCGACTAAGGGAACCATCTAATTTTCTAGTAACGCAAAGAATAAACACATCATTTTGTATAAAGTAGTGTGGTCATGGGAGTGCTTTAGATAACAAAGAGAAGAAAGCAAATGCATGTCATGTAATTGCAGGGCATGTACACCCATTTCCCACAAGCCACAAGTGGAAAGGCTTTGAACAAGAAAAACTAAACTACAAATTCAAACTGACTGTTGTGGTAACACTCTCCAAGCATACATGGGTTTACACACCATGGTCTTTTTATTTACTATACTTAAAAATGAAATTTGATTAAAACTTCATTCCATCCGTGCTGAAATATAGTAATAGTTTGTCTTTCTTGACATTTGAATGTTTACCCCATTGCTGCCCAAATCCCAACAGGTGAGTTTCTCTGCATAAAATCATGAAATCAAAGAGCACATTAAATGAACTTGCAGGACAGATTGATGCACACATTCAGGCTGGATTTAATGGCAACTCTGTTTGCAGTGTAGGGCTGTGATTGTACCAGAAGTCATGTTAGAAAGCTGGCTCTCTTTCATATTCTCAAAGGATTTGCTTGTGTTCAAAAAAAGTGGTACACTCTAGAATCACAAAGAATTGTGAAATAAACTGCACATACATAATGAGTGCAGGATATGACCACCCATGTATTACTTGGCCTAAGCCAAGAACCCAAGGCATGGGTCCATTTATGTGGAAAGCTTTTTTTTCTTGCTCTGTCTTGACAAGACATATGGAACTACTGTACCTGTTTGTAACTATAGCTGATATTTTGTGTACTGTAGTATATGAAGAGAGAAATAGGCCAGGCTTTATTAAAATACAGTAAGCTGAGGTCAACTAGGGGCAGAGGTGGAAACTAACCAGTTACTTTGTTTTGATCATGCTTTTAAATGAAAGGTTATACACTGCAATCTACTTATACTTTACATTGTGATTGGTACTTATGCCTCTATTACTGTATCATGACTTGTCTCCCACAACTATACTTTACGAAAAAGATCATCTTTAAAGCTGACATTGCAATTTGAAATTTCTGCTGATTTTGACTGACTCTTCTTCCCTATTTTTCAGAGTTTCACTTGTAACACTAAGTTTGCAAGCTAGACTCCCAGACACTCACTCTAAGTGCTAGTAGTAGTAAGTACTTTCACTTCAGTAAACATTCTTCCAGTAAGTAGGGATTACCCAAGGCAATGTCTCATTGTGCATTAACTGCATGCAAATACCATACAAATGATTGTGTACAGACTAAAACACAAGAAGCTAGAAGGGGCAGTCTGCAGATTAAAGGCAGACCTATGGTCAATAATGACTTTCATTTTGAATGTGTCAGCTCAACGCAGCAACTCATAATTTTGCAAAGTTGGCCACCCATATATTTTCTACATATGTGTGACTTTGCATGCCAATAAATTCCCAAATTAACTAGTTTTGGCATCAAGAACCGTTTGGCCAGTGGTGGTAGTGTTGGTTTATGTTAGGTAGCAGTGTCTATCCATGGTGCTGAAGCAGGAGCAGGGGAGTTAAAGTCGTGTTATTAACTGACCTTACTGATGAAATGAATTAGTCTCAATCAGCACCTTAGGTTTAAATCAATCCACAGATTAATCCCTGAGCCCTCTACCTGACCAAATAATTAGAAGACTGCATCTAGAAATTTGAAGGTCTGTCTTTGTACTGTAGAAGTAAAAAAAAAACAAGCATGTGAAAAATATTATTATCATGCCAAAGGTAAGACATTGTCCCACTGTGTCAAATAAGAGGTTTGATTTAGTGTATTTGCTATAATGTTCAAGAAAAACGAAAATATATCATGTCATCAGCTGTTTCAGTACAAAAGTAAGACTTTTGGAATAATTGACTCCTTGTATTATTATTTTTATTACTACTACTATTATTATTATTATAAGTCATAATAGTAGTAGTAGTAGTAGTAGTAGTAGTAGCAGTAGCAGTAGTAATGGTGGTGCCCTATATCCTTTACCATTTGATACTGTTGTATTTGTAACAAAAAGTAGTTAAACCTAAGCTAAGCTAACTTTCTTCACTCTCTCTAAGTGTCTTCCATTAGCTAACTGGCTGCATTTGAGAAGTGGCAACTTTTTAAATTATCTCAACGAAAAGGGTAAAAGGAAATGCAGAAAAATGAAGACTTTCCTTTACAGTGAACTCTTCAGCAGGATAATGTGGTTTCTTCACCCTCCAAAGCCACGGAATCCAACGGTGAAGAGAAACCTTTGAATAAGTCAGCTTCTGTATACATACCACACACGCTCAACCAGCTCACAAACAAGAAAAAAGACCCTCAGATATCCACCAATTTAAATAGCTACACAAGCTGCCCACTGTGGAGACTCCCGTTAGCTTAAGCCCTGTGAAGGCAGCAACAAGCAGTGTTTTGTAATAGGTGAAAAATAAGAGGGAAAGGATCCACATGACCTTTGAGAAAGAGAAAATTAAATAGCCATTTAGTAGTCATTAAGGAAATGCACCAAAAACCTCTCAACCACTGAGTTGAGGAGGGTAGGAGTTCTTTTTTTTTCCATCATCCCGATGAGCATTAGGCTACTTGATCCATAGTTTACTCACCAGGATGAGATACTATTAGGTCTGTGCTGTCTTCTTCTCTGAAACATACACTCCACACAGTTACTCTGATCAGCCTCAATAACAGGCAATTATCTGGATAATGTGCTTATGTAAGAAATCTAAGAATTTTGTTGAAATTTGGTTTTACTAAAACATATGATGTTGCATTTTATTGCAGATGTTTAAGGTTGTGCTGATTTGAATACATTTGGGTAGCTTTATCTAAAGCAATGCATCAAATCATAACATCATCATATGTTGCCCTGTAAGAATATATGAAAAAGAAATAGTTACTAAATAGTAATAGTAAATGATGTCAGAAAAACAGCCTTGTTTTCAGCTTTGTGATGATACATTTTCCAGCTTATCCAGGAAGATTTATGAATAGTTTATTTAGCTTAAGAAGAAGGAGAACATAAAGAGAACACATAAAGGAACATTTCCTTCTTCTTTAGCTTGTCACAACCATTCAAAATCAACACTGGGGGTGCATGGTTTTAACTGCACAGAAAGGGTGTGATAAATTGTAATCTAAACAGTAACCAAAGCTTTCAGATAAATCTAATAGAGTATAAAGTAAAATATTTGTCCCAAAGATGTACTGTTGGGAAGTAGAATACAAAATAACCATCAAGTAAAGTATCTTGAATTAGTACCTAAATACAATATTTGAGTAAATGTATTTGGCTACATTCCATCATTACAAATGAGTTTAAGTATGCTACATTTCTTTCAGTATCACGACTAAGAGAAGTTCAACAGATGATTAGAGAGAGAAAGAAGAAAAAGACAGGAGGGCAGTGGAAAGAAAGACTGAGAGACAGAAAATTCCATATGGAATTTTCTGTCTCTCAACCCTCCTCCCCCTGCAATTGTAAACACAAGAGTAGGGGAAGTTTCCCTCTAAGCATCTACAGATTATTTGTGAGAAATAACTCAAAACAACCTATATTAGAACATATGTTGACCAAAAACTGTCTTAAATGCATTAACTGTACTCACTAAATCAACTTACCGACATCTGAGTTGCAAAACGCCTGCTGAGGATGCACTGGGGAGCAGCTGCAGGCTTCTGCTATTTCTTCCACTCGCCACAGAAACAGGATGGCCAGAGTCACAAAAAAACTGTTTGCTGTCCAAGTCATCTTAGAAAACTGTTTAATTTAAAGAGGTGGGGGTAAAAAAAACGTTAAGGAACAGTTGAGCAGTCCGGCAAGCCTAAAGGAGATCAATCAGAAATGTCCCCTGCAATCTGAAGTGAATTACAGACGGTCAGAATATGAGATGTGCAAGGCATGAGAGGGAGTTCATTCCTGTTGAAAACTGCAGTCAGACACAGAGGCTTCCTCTTCCAGATCTGTTTTCCACTACCGTCAGGGGCAACCGGGTTTTATTAGTGTAGATTGTCGGCAGACTCCTCCCCCGATGGGGGTTTCAGCCAGTGAGCTGCAGCAGGGGCTCCAAACGTTTTCACATCCCGTCACCTTCTTTCCCAATATCGTTGCATGAAGAAGTGGATGACTCTTTGCGATACATCCAAAATCCTTTAATACAGCACGCACACGTGCGCACGCACACACACACGCACACACACACACACACCCACACACACACCCACACACACTTCTCTCTTTGTGTTTCCTGTTTCCTTAAACCATAACCTCAACTTTTAACCTTGAACTTCACCCACATCTAGAAGCTCCAATTGTAACAAGATTTAGCTTTATCTAACATCAACTGAACTTATAACCTAACCATATAGGCAAAGAAGAAATAACCTGATATCAGCTTAGAAAACATTGGACATTATGTAATTATGTGTGAGGTATTTCCTTATCTTACTATCATTGTGCTTATATTCAGAAAAAATACATTAGACAGCTATTTTGTGGTTTTTCCATTCCAACATCACCACATTATAATAATGGATCCTCTGGGGAATATGGGTGTGCTCAATGAAATTCATGGAAACTTCATGGATAGATCTGTGTGTGTGTGTGTGTGTGTGTGTGTGTGTGTGTGTGTGTGT
>NC_048421.1:10244708-10273000 GCF_013103735.1 Etheostoma cragini | reverse complement strand
TGTGTGTGTGTGTGTGTGTCTGTGTGTGTGTGTGTGTGTGTGTGTTTGTGTGTGTGTGTGTGTGTTTGTGTGTGCGCGTGTCTTTGTGTGTGTGCGTGCGTGTGTGTGTGTACTTGAGGTAATTTTGGCCTGATGATGGAGATAAAGTAATGGTTGTTTAATTTTCTGGAAGCCATAAACTTTAACAGTAAAGTTTAAGAAATACTTTGAAAATTTTGGAAATTCTTGGTCCTGATTGTAAGAAGTAAAATTTCCATGTCTTGTACTATTATCATAAAGCATGCCAAGGTGCTATATAACTACTGTATATATAAATACAGTGAAAGTAGTAAAAAGCTCACTCATTCCACAGAGAAGAGCACACAGCCTGGATTCAGAAACGGCGCTTTTAAACGAGCCGTCAGACGTTTCGTACGGTTGTAATGTCAGGAAGTGTAGGTAGAAAGGGTTGCGACAGTACCTGTTGAAGTCTTTCCCCGACTGCAATGACAGTACAGAGACTCCAAAAGAGTGAAAAATGCAAAGGCCCGGAAACAGCTAGCCCAGCTCTGTTGAAACGTAACAAAATATGCCAACCAGCATCTCTGAAGCTCACTTTTCAACACAAAGCATTGTGTTTGTTTCATCTGTACAAAAAAGAAAGTGTAAAAACAACTATTTGCTGTTTTTTTTTTGTTTTTTTGGGGTGTGGGGGGTATGTGTCAGACTGTTTCCCAGAGGCTGTGCTGGTTGCTTGGCAACTTCTCAGAGGCAAGACATAGTCCACCACCCCAAACCAAAGATAACCGGCAGCTTGTGGTAGCTTTTATTTAATACATAGACATCAAAGTGGCAACAACCTTCTCAAGTTTCTGTAATTATTTGTTTAAAATAAGTTTAACTAGTAGCTGTGTGGGTGATGGCTCTGAACTGACCTCCAACTGACCTCCAACCTTAGGTCACACTGCAGCAACAGTAACCATACACAGTATCTTACAACACCCGTGGTGACACTACAAATTGGACAAATTTCACACATTTCTGCAGAGTTATGCCCTTTTTTATATGTCCTCAATTGTTTGTAATGTAATACACACCCTAAACCTGCAACAACGGATTGTTCTGAAAACTTGGCAACAAGAAAAACAAGCTGTAAAACACAATAATTACATATAATCACATTTTAAGTTGATGTGGCAAACTTGTTAGCAAACAGTATATTTACACACCTTACAGTTACAGAGCAACATTAGTATTCATTTGGAGTCTTGTTCGTGTCCACGCAGTGTATTTAAGTCCAATATTCACTCTCTTTAAGCTCTGTGTTTGGTCTCCACCAACTATCTGGCTCCCCAATGTTCCTTAACTTGTGTCTGTCTGCTGTTTAGTGCTGAGCAGGTAGCACTGCCGTTTTTTAACAGCATCTGAAAACGGTGGGAGTGAAACAGTAAAGTTTTGTGCCCGAAAGACAATTGAACAATGAGCTCTTTAAAGCTCGGTGAAGCCAAGGAAAGCTGCAGATAATAATAAATAGGTAACAGTTCTTTGCAAATTCATCACCATGAGAAATCCCTTACAACTTGTCACATTGCTTCCACAGTATCTTATGATACATTTTTTATATTAAAATTGATTACAACCACTTTAAACATTTGTGCCAATGGTGAGTCCTAGTTGACAAAATACTGACGTGGGTCATACAGAGTAATTGTCAGCCCACGCCGTACAGGTTTTGTGGTTTTAATTCATTGAAAGTAATTATGCACGCAAAATCAGTTTCAGTAACTATTAAAACATTGTTTGTCACAGAAATTACTGAGAAAGTGGGAGTGAAGTATGAGTGGAGTAGTGGAGAGAAGTGACATCATCGCCTTAAACTTAATAAATTCAATCTGGCGCCGATTCCCCCAAGCGTGAGCTACCCAAACCCCTCTGCTCTTCTGTGAAAGAAACATTATGCTATAGTTAAATTCTTTAGTTGTTTCTCATCCCTTACTCATGCACAAAAATAGATGGCTCTGTTGTTGGAAAGTTCCCCACTGCAGCACCACCTCAGGAAACTAAGGATCTCAAGTTTGGGGTCTTGTGGCCTCCCGTGTTGATTCTGGCTTGGAAGCGAGGGATCACAATGAGGGCATGGCGTGTTTCATGATTAGAACTTACGATGAATAATGAAGAGGACTGAAGAGAGGGAGCGAGATGACTGCATCTGCTGTGGCTGCCTCGCTCCTTGACATCATATTTGGCCCCCGACTGTCAGTCTTCTGGTCACTCCAACAAATATTTCCACTCTTTTCCATAGTTAAGCATTTTTTGCCTGGTTGCTTTTCCACAGGTCTCTGTTAGGTTACTTGATGCCTGTGTAAAAACTGGCAGGAAGAGAGAGTGAGACCAGAGGATGTCGTCAGTTAGATAAGGAAAATTCCCAAATAGTTAGACATTTTGCAAGCCAGTATGACTCGCCATTAGCAGGGTGGAAGTTACTGGATACAAAAGACGTAACAGGCACAACAACACAGATGTTGGATTGACATTAGGACACATGAAAGAAAGTGACACATCCAAAATCAGTAGAAAAATGATTTTGTCTCTTTCCACAGCCGAGTCCCCGGCTCCTGAGAACATTTCAAATGACCTCCCAGCATGACCATTCTGAGCTATTTCCCACACTGCAACTCTCGCTTTAGAACAAGATTTTACTTGCTAGCTGACATCTGGATTATTGTATCAACATTTGGTTTTAATTTGTTGAAAGAGGGCAGATTTGTCAAAGAAGTGCAATGTAAGCAGCCCCCTGTGTCCTTTACCCACTACAAACTCCAAAAGGGACTCAGGAATGGCCTGAACCTCCTTCCCCTTAATTACAGACATGCAATGCCAGGAATATTCTCAAAAGGAAGTGCCCGGCAAGACTGAGGGTCTCATTGCGGTAACTGGTGGGTGCTGTGGCAGTGACCCACATCCTCTGACACCCACCTCCTCTGCCCTGTTGCAAGCACACATCCCACATGACCTGACCAACGCATAGCTTTATTCAACTATCCATCCCCTCTGCTTTGTTTTGATCCATCCAAGCCACAGTCCAGGGGTAATTCCCATCGTTTTCCATTCATCTGTCCAGTTATTCCAATTTACTGGTGACAATGTGAGACAATGAATCAACATCAGTAAATTCGCCTCAGGGACAGGAGGAAAACATCTGCTTGAAAAAAAGGCCCCATTAAAATTACACCACATTCTGGGGTCAAATGGTCTGGACTGTCCTCAGTTTGGCATCACATCGTCCCTGTTAGTCACCATGAGTCTGCTGCTAACGTCTAAAAAGCATCATCACTGTCTTAGGTTGGTTTCAGTAAAACTGTTGCTGCCCTTGGAAAGTAATTTACAGGAACTTTTACTTTTACGCAACAGACCCATTCTGGTAGAATGTAATGTCAAATATTGTAGTAATTTCCTCCACAATGCTACCCGTGAATGACTAAGATGCCTGGGGCAGCACTTTATCTGATGAACAATTTGAACCAGAGGTTCTCAATTGTTTTTCAATTTTTTACACTTCTACAGTTATTTGAAAGAGAATATAATAGAAATGTGTTAGGAATATATTAGATATGTCTTAAAAATAGTTGTGCCTCAAAACAAAATGCAAAAAAACAATGCACTTGACATCAATTAAATTAGCTGCAAGTAAAACTGTAACTAAACAAAATGTCAAAGTCAAAAGGACTGATTTGAAATGCATTTCAGAACAATTTAACTGTGAAGCCTTTGAAGAAGGAAAACAAATGTTAATATCATGCTAATTTATATGTGTTGTGCAAACGTTTAACATGTACTTCCCCGTCAGTGCATCCAAGGTATGTTCACAAAAAGTTTGAAGTGAATCTGATCAACCCAGAAGAACTTTATTGTTGATTGTAGTTAAAGCAGCATTTATTGATTTCTTTTGGCTGGTTTGGGAACTAACTGTTAAGACAACGCTAACACAGTATCACCTCAATCTATTTGGCTTTTCAGCCACTGAACATAATCAGTTTATCTGCTGCTGAAAGAAGCCAATGAGAGTGAATCACAACAGTTAAGTTGTGGGCCTTAAAAGAAAAACAATTCAATAGAAATGCCTAAACACTTTGTTCATTCATGGGAAGTTAGTATAGACTGTTAATATTTACAGTCTATGGAAAGTAGGTAATTTGTGGGTTCATCGTTAGGGGTTTGTGTTGTCATTCAACCCATTGATTTGAAAATACGTACCAGTGCAGTATTAAAATCAAATAAATGAATTACACTAAAATTACACAACTTAGTATTTTCCATTTTATTGTGTGTGATCACAACACACTTCCCTTTTTCTTACATAAGGGGCAAATGTAAAAATGCTGTAAGGGGATTGAAGTTTAAGGTCTTGAAAGATCATTAAATCACTCATACAACCCATTGAATAGAATTTCAAAATTCTGGGGCAAACCAAACAAATATAGTAGGCATGACTTGTGGAGGGTAATTACTTGTTGGGTAATATGACACAATAATGAAAACATACTACTGCGAGGGAGGGTTTATCTCTGCACACACTGCACCCCTTCTCTTCTCTGCTTCACTTCATAGTTTTCAGATTCATCTACCAACCCTTATAGAGCTGGCCCAGGTTTGCTTTGGACCAGCTCTTAGTTATGTTGTCATAGTTTTAGACTGCCGGGGGACTTTCTTCCTTTGACACACTGAGCCCCTCTCCCTTTCCATCTGTGTGTATCCATGTCCCAGTGATGCTTGTTACTAACTCAGCTCTGGGGAGCTTATTCCCAAGAGTCTTTGTATTTTTTTACACCCAGTTTTCAGAGGACTTGGGTGGCACCTAAATCATGGTTGCAACTGTCACCGTGATCTTGCTCCGCACCCTGCTACGTCCTGCTACATCGTGTAACACCCTGCAATGATACACCATGAACTATTAAAACTGCTATTTCTAGTCATAGGTCTATTATCTTTATTGTGACTAGAATTGCCACTGTTCATCACACCCCTAACCGGCACCATCAGACACCGCCCACCATGAGCCTGGGTCTGTCCCAGGTTTCTCCACAAAAGGAAGTTTTCCTCACCACCCGAGGTTTCTCCCTAAAAGGGATTTTTTTCCTTGCCACTTTGGCACCACGTGCTTGCTCTTGGGGGAATTACTGGAGTTGTTGGGTCTTTGTGAGTTATAGAGTGTGGTCTAGACCTACTCTCAGTAAAGTGTCTTGAGATGACTCTTGTTATGATTTGCTACGATGAATAAAATGTAATGGAATTCACATTGATATGTTACTTGCAGCAAAACAAGTGATGAATGATCTGAACTTTCCCTCTTACTCTAGTGAACACGTTACATTGCACGTGACCTGGCACAGTATTCATTTTGGATGAATCACAGCTGCTGTACAGTGCTCTCTCCTGTGTCAGACTACATCATTGCTAGAAGTTTGCACAACCCTGGAACATGAGTGCATGTAGAGGAGTCATCTTTAAATATACACAGTTATCATGTTAGGATTGACACTGATCAATTATCTCATGTCATGCTTTGGTGCGCCAAAAGTCACTAACACTTCTCAGAAACCCATGATTCAGTTTTGGGTGGCTGTTGTACCCACCTGTCCAGACATGTAGGCCCTCATGTTATCAAAGTGTGACTGTCAGTTGTGTGTGAAGACTTGAAGACTGTCTGGCGTGTGGTGCAATGCTCGGGGAAGATTCCATGATTCATGAAGAGGAAACTGTTATTATGCTTGATCAAATTCATGTAATCACATCCCTTTCACAATCAGTACTTTATCTGATGGTGCTGAATAAAGCCAACATGTTGGGAGGTTGTTGTTTTCATACTGTTGGTGTGTGATGATAAACAGGACTATTTTGCATGAAAAGAAGTAAACTGGGAATAGCAAGATTTGAAGTATTTTAGCGAGCCACCTAAAAGGAATAGACTTTATGGGATATGGGTTTTTGCCTGTTAAGTATAAGGCTACAGCAAGTAGCCCTTGTCACATCTTGGCTTAGTACAGAGATGGGAAAATAGAGTCAGAATCCATCAGATATCACGGACCCAAAATTGACAACTCTCACAGCCCAAACAGTGTCCAGTACTAGTGAAGCTTTAAATCAGTCTGATGATTAATTTAACTTAGCTCCACTTGTAATTTGGTGTGTCTCAAACCGTGATAAACTCCAGGTCAGGATTTTATAGTTGTTAAAAAACAAAGCACTGACACACACAGAAAATTATTTAGAAATCACTTTTTTATTTGCCATATAAATGAAATCAGTAAAGGCTACTTGACTGCAAGGTGATACATGTGTAGCTATTTGAAAAAACAAAAGAATAATGAAAGAAATCACATGGTTATTATATTGTAGAATCATTGTAATCTATGGAATAATAAGCAGACAAATTGATCAGATGTGAGAAATATTGAGCCTGGCCTTGCTATTGAATCAGACATACTCTGGTCTCACCACGAAGCGGTAGGTGTACTGGTTATCCGGACAGGGATAGGTCAGAACCTTGGACCCATTCACATAAGCCGTGTTGGCCTTGAAGTCCTGGACATGACAGATGTACTTGCCTTGGCAGATAAGCAGGAGCCGGTTACGAAAGATGATGTTGCTCGGATCGGTGAGGCGGTTGTGGGTAATCAGACTTGCCATAGGCAACGAGTCGCACCTCAGGCCTCGGTTTGAACATTCATATTGGTTATTGAAGACATTTGCCTCCCAGTTAACCATGTTGCGCTTAAAGATTAGACTGTTGTGGGCAGGTGTGCTGAGCGACTTGGTTGGGGTTTGATACCCCCTGTGTTGATAGTGATTCAAACGGCTTGTTTGATCTGGAGTTATAACAGTGCTCCATGGCTTAGAGGTGTAGAACCTTGGCTTGAAATGATCATCTTCTCTGCTGAACTTTGGGTTGGAAATCAGATTGCTAAAAAGAAGAACATTAAACTGGAATGCTTTCAAGATGTTTTCACGATACACTTTCTCATGAGTGCTGTAGAGGGAAGAGTTGTACTCCAGGTCATACAGTACTTCTGCGGGGATCATAGGGAAACGTATGCGATTCAACAGGTCAAGTTGGGTTTTCAAACTGGTCGAGTTGCCCTTCTCTGTGATCCAGCTCTCCACAGTCTGAAGCACAAAATATTCATCTGGCACCACCAGGTCTGAGCGGGTTAGAAGGGATCCAAGGAGGTCAACGGAGAGGTCGGTCCAAGCTGGTGACCTGGTAAGATTTTGGTAGTTCCAGGCCAGATACTGAATACAGTTCTCCTGGAGGACCAAGTCCCCAGTCTCCTCTGCATATTCGTAAAGGGACACCTGGGTGTTAAACAAGGGGTCTTCTGGGAGGATTTTAGAGAACAGCCGGCCTGTGTCCTCCATCAGCTGCTTCACCCCAAACTTATATGCCATCCAGTGGAGGCACTGGGCAGAGGAGAAGGTCACATCCACCTTGCGGGTGTAAATGTACCTATTAAGATTGTAGAATATTTATTAGTTTTTTTTAGATGTATTCCAGTGAGTTTGCTTTCTGTTTCTCTCTCACAAAACATAGAGATGGTATCAATGAATTCTGTATATTAAATTGTTACAAGTCATTGTAGTTAAGTGTACCTGATGAAGGAGGTAAAATGTGGTTGGCAAGACTGGCTGATGGGGACCGTGATGCTCGTCATTCCCTCTGAAGCATTGAAGAGTGGGAATTGTGAGAGGATCATTTTGTGTGTGCAAATCGTTGTCGTAACCATCTCCGGGACCCCATCCTCATTTCTGTTTCCAGTTGCACTCTGGACCAAGATCTGGAAGTCACAGCCATTCCCGCTCTCAAAGATTTGTCCGAGTTCATCAGACAGACTAATGCTGTGGTCCAGTGAGTGTGTAGAATCACTGATGGTCAGATTGGTGCCTGTAACCACAAATCATTTCATCCATTAACATTTGATAAAGCATTGAGAGTAGGAAGAGAGTTTAGATGCATACCAGTTGTTTCACAAATAACTCCAACGTCCTCTTTGTGACTGCAGTCGGTTGTTCCCCAGCTTTTGAACGCACATTTAAACAGGTGGTTCTCTGTGCCTTTACATGTTAAATCATCCAGCC
Organism: Etheostoma cragini; assembly: GCF_013103735.1. Classification (NCBI taxonomy): domain Eukaryota; kingdom Metazoa; phylum Chordata; class Actinopteri; order Perciformes; family Percidae; genus Etheostoma; species Etheostoma cragini. The sequence goes on along the minus strand of NC_048421.1, from coordinate 10,264,888 downwards.
AAATAGGTCCAGATGCTATGATGTAAAAAAGGGAATATTGTTAATTGTTATGGCATTAACACATCAAACAGTGACCTTTCTGGTGGCTGAATGAATTTGTGGCATTAGTATTGAGCCACAGCTCCTAACTCATTACAATAATTTCACTGCCCTCTGGTGGGGAGTAAATGGAAGTAGAGGGCACCTTTTCCGTAGTTCTTCCCAATGACGACAGTCTTGGCTCCGGGGAAGTGGAGCTGACGACACACCACTTGGGCCTCGGCCATGTCCCAGCCATCGTCACACACCGTTCCCCAATTACCCTCATGGTAGATTTCCACACGGCCCTCAGAAGCACTGCCGCCAAACAGCCTCACGTCACCTTCCTGCGGCACAGGGTTTCTTTCTCTATCTGTGTGCAAACACAGGCATAGGATTCTAACCAAGGCCATGACAGCAGACAGATTATATAACATTTGGTTGAGTGAGCATGGTCAGAATATCTTTCCCCTAAATCCCGCTTAAGGCTGTTTTAAAGACATTCTGAAATATACATAACTTATTACATGTTAGGGTAGGCCTGCATTTATTTATTGTTAAATACTGCTGAGTATCATGCATTGATGTAATGTTTAATAGACTTACATACCAGTGGAAGGACAATCCATTCATCACATTTTTTACTGCCACTTGGTCACTCTAACATTTTAAGATGCGTATGGTGTGTGGTGTCTTATATGGCAAAGACACATTTACATTTTATGCAAATCTAATAGACAATAAAGTAATCTGAATAGAAAGGCACAAAACATAAGCATTGCATAGTTTATAGTTATACATTGAAAACTAGTACAGTATCAAGACTACTTTTCCTTTCCATATAACTCATTTTCATGTCAAGGCAAAAATGTAAGCAATTTATTTAGTTTTCACACGAAGGAGATATGCTTCGGACTCACTGAACAAGTTAAATCCCGGTGCACTTTCAGAGACATCATGGAGAAGTAGCAGAAGCCACAGAGTGAATATGTTTCTTTGTGCAAGCATTTCCAACCGCCAGTGTGGGACTCTGACACAGACAGTCAATGACAAAGAAGAATAGGCAATGTTAGAAATATGCTTAACTTCCCAATTTAAGATTACGCTTTGCATGGTTTTGACCCTAATCAAAAGCACGAGCAAGAGCAGAACTCTGGTGCTGTTTTGGTCTTTTTGCGTATGAATCAATAGATTTATTTCTTAAAAGGTTGAATAGATTTATGTTTTCATTAAGATGGGTATGACATTTATTTTAACTGGCTGTACTAAATCTGTGAAAGAAAAGAACATTCAAAAACTTAAATCAAAATACGCTGAATCCTTACATATAATAAAAGCACATTACCTTCTCCCCTTATAAAGTTATGAAGTGCTGTTGTCCCAAAATGTGACTCTCTCTAGCTCTTTTGAAGTCTGGGACACAAATCCCACCCCTTTTAAAGCAAAAATAGGGCGAACTTCTCAATTCCCGCCACTTTCCCTTAAGTTTCGTTTCAGATAAAAGCAGAACATCATGGGCTTGCACAACAGTTTCAGTCTAGTCGCAACTTGTTTGAGGTCAATGTGTCGCTTTTGTTGAACAGAGGCCTGTACTATCCTCAGTAGTATCCCCACTATAAATCCTCAGTTTTTGAATTCACAATTGCTGAAATTTATGGACATTGTAACATTCAAAACTGCACAATTTATGTTTAAAGTTAAAGAAAATAATTTGCCTTGGAACGTACGTGTAATGTTTAAGAAAAGAGACGGGGGATATCATCTAAGAGGACATTATATCTTTAAGCAACGTCTTGTGCGAGCTACTGTCAAAAGCATGTGTATTTCAGTTTGTCGGGTGACCTTTGGAATGGACTGAACAATGAGTTCAAAACTAGATTAAAGAAATCATTACTGGACCAATACAGAAAATAGACCTTAACACAGGAATGGAATTCTAATTTAACAGTATTGTTATTGTTGTAAGTTATTGTTTATTGTAAGACCTGAAAGATTGTATGCTGCGTATCTATTTACTTTGCAATGGTACGATTTTGTGAAATAGGGGCAGGACCAAATAAGCGATCTGCCACAATACAAGGCAAAATAAATAAAGAATTTTATATATTATCATTTTTACATTCCTTTTTTATTGTTTCAAAGTACCCTTTGAGGGACATGCACATCATTTGTTTAGAATCTACTATTATATCATAATAATCCTCTTTACTTGTATTATTATATCAGATGTATTTACTCATTTTTGTTGTTTATATGCATGTTTGTTCTGGTTTCCCAATCCAGCGTGCGTTCACATTAAAGAGGCAGTATTTGCACAGCAAAACTGAAGTTACCTCGTTAACGTCAAATCTGGCTTCATAGTACAGGCTTCTGGCCTCTGGTTTCGCACACAGGCTGTTTATTAAAGGACAAGCACCAGTAAATAGGAATCAAGATTTTTACTAAAAGAAATAATCCCACCCAAAACATTACACAATTGATTTTTCACCAAAATTTCCTTCAAATATTGTTGAGTTTTATAAAGTATAAAAACAGACCTTTAGTTATTGAATTGAAAACAACATGTTTGATGTGTACAGAATAATGTTTGACATGGAGCAAAGGAGGAAAAAAACCTTTGACCTTTTGAGTGTACAGTATGTGCGTGAAACTGTGTGTTTTAAGAAAAGAAATCACAGTCTGATAAATCATTCATTTGTACATTCATTATAAGAAAGGCTCCAGGACTCTTAAGGGCCACATTGGTCCTAGGGTGGAGATGATCCCCCACCAGACGTTCTGGCACTTTCTCAAACCCAAAACGAGACGACCAGAAGTTACAGTCTCAGCCTCTACGCGTACTGAGGGCGATCCTTTAAGGATTGGAGTTGTGTCTTAATGAGGAAGCAGCGAGTACAGTAACTTTAACAGTGACTTGATTGTAAACAAAATAAAATAACAGTGCAGTGGCCTCAAGAACGAGTCTTTCAGTCTATATGAACTCCAAGCCCTCATATTTTACATCCCCGATCTTGGTTTCAGGTAAAAGGATGCGTCCGTCAAGCGTGAAGGCCATGATGTATGTGGCAATCTTTCCGGCGTCTTCCTCTGACTTGAGAGCCAGGAGGATCTGGTCATCTGTATTGGGGACAAACTTGAAGGAAGAGAATCCGTGAGTGCGGTTGAGTGGACCCACTCGACTTACAATGATGTCCTTGAAATCTGGGGAGCAGGTAAGGACGAGGTTTGTGCCTCGACGCTCGTCTGCAGTCTCCTCGTAGCGCTCCTCGCTGGCGCGGCGAGGGAGGAAAAACCAGCGCTGCAGGATGTCGCTCCACGCTGCTGACTCGTGGATGAGATACCCTGCGGAGATTCAGGGGAATACCGTAAACAAAGGGAAGGAAATAAAAGCGATGGTAAGCAAAACCAGATTTACATGCTCACCTGGAGGCTCTATCCCTGCAGCGGACTTGAGGGATTTGTACTTGGGAACCCAGTTCTCATGTTGTACATCCCCTCGGAAGCCCACTACTTTGACCCACTCTGGGTTGTTGTTGACAAACTCGCCTTGAGTGGTGGTCCACTCTTTCCCCAGACCGCCGACATACAGGTGCTTGTCCTTGACCGCCAGCCACTCGGCTTTGAACCCTATCAGGAGAAAGTGCATAGGTACCAAGTAAGCACATACAATACTCAATTACAAGCAACAGTCCTGCATTTAAGTAAAACTACAAAAGTGTTATCAGCAGATACTTAAAGCATTAATCAAGCACTAATAATGTAGACAAATGGATGCTTTCATTGACATATTATGTGTTAGATTACATGATTGTTAATGCAGATATCTCAATGTTTAAAGCTATGGTGTGTAGTTCCTGCCACCCTTATGAGGAATTCTAAGGAATGACAACTAAATGTCGGTAGGAGTAAAAAGTACAATATTTCATATTTCACAAAATGGAAAGCACATGTGTGAGTGGAGGGTAATGCAGACCTTTGGCAACGCTGCCGTCACCGTCAGGTAAGATGACCCAGGGCACAATCTTGTCACCGTCAATTTGGTAGACGATGCCCGTCCTGTCATCGACGCTGTAGAGCTTCCCGTTGAACACCACCAGCTCAGACAGCTCCATACCCCTGCCCTTCTCCGAAAGGTGGCTTTCAAGCACCACCCTGTCCGCATCCCATTCAACCGCTACCTTGTCGCCACTTTGGGACACCAACAGGTGCCCCCGTCGCATGTAGCTGAACCACGTCAGCTTTTTATTACTACGAGAACTTGTGTCCAGATCGGCAATGACCCCAATGCGGTAGCGGGTGCCCTGCGGCGTTTGCTCCGGTCGACTGAGAGGGTAGGTGTCGTTGTAATGGGAATCGGACCACTGGGTGTCACTGTGAATGGCTCTCCAGCCGGGTGAGTCGTAGGAGTGGGAGCGCAAACCCATGCTTAAGTGGATGAAGAGCAGGATAAGCACAGCCAGGGAGAAGGCCACTGCCACAATGGGCCTCCATTTAAGGCGGAAACGAGGGTCAGTGGTGTTGGCCATGGAAGCCAACATAGGGAGTCCTCCGACGGAGATCCGTAGAGTGTCTAAAGGCTCATTCTGCTCCAGTCGGGTGAAGCCTGCAGGAGCAGGCATGGAGGACGGAGGCCTGGGGAGACCTAAAGAGAAATAGAGAGAGATGGGAAGTCACGCCTACTTGTACAACAAAAAACTGACTGAATGAGTGATGGATTACAGTTTCTACTAGTCTTTAATAGCTTTTATTTAAGGTGCCCCTATAGCTCTAGAAGTAGGTCAATTTGGTTCTCCTGTTATTAGATCAACAGCAAAACCATTAATATTTTTCTTAAAAAGGTCCTGTATGCGTGTTCCTTGACTATGAAGGCTCTTATATATCTTATGGACAGGAGGAGGAAATGATATTGGTGAAAGAAAAGAAAATTCTCGCACACTGTCCTATTTATTTGCAATAAACTTTAATTGAACTTATACAAAATAAAGTTTATTGCAGGTAAATTAGGACAGTGTGTGGGAATGTTCTTTTCTCTCATGTATGGATCCTTCAAAGACGTCTTCTAAAGTCAATATCACAGTTTGAAAAGGCACAACAAAAATGAATGAATTATCAAATCTCTTGTTAATGCTATAAATGTGTAAAAAAAAAGAGTATTTGTCCACATCAAAATCTTTTCTTTTTTTCCTGTAAAACAAAAACAAAATCTTCTCACTTTGCCCTGTGTGCATGTTGTCCATGTTGTCTCTCTCTCCCTTTGGGTGTGTTTGTTTCCTTCCTCCGTATCTGTGTGAATGATGTGCTTATGCAACATTTCATCTGCTACGTTTTGTCTCATTTGTATATTTTGACCTCTTTCCAGGTTTCCATAGGTGGAGAGGAGGTCCTGTGGCTCAGGTCCTATGTGTTTGTTGTTTGTCTGTTACAATCGATCCCTTTAAAGTAAGAACTTTTGCAAACAGTAGCCATTGTAGTCCCAAGTGACGGGATACTGGCATATTCTAAAACATAGTGTAACAAGAGCAGTGGAGAAGCGTCAGAAAGTCAAAACCGGCACAGTAATATCCATTACAGAGCAATATCTATCTAAAAGTTGTTAACTTTCAGTTGTTGTTAACGTTTAGCAACCAAGTCTCCTGGAAATATCAGACTAAGTAAAGACGTAGCAGCAGAGGCCCTGAGTGTATTCAATTGAGCTGTGGTGTGTTGTATTACTTATGAATTCAACTTTTCATTTGTAAAAAGAAGGAATGTGTTTTTTTTTCTTTAAAAGGTTACATTTTCTCGCTTTTATATGGTTATTTTTGTCCTCAAATACAGGTCCCCATTGAGATTATACAGGATAGTTTATTATTAGGAACAATCCATAAATTGAGCTGTACACACACAGCTGGAATTTAGAGCTGCAGAGTTTCAGTTGACAGGAAATAGCTGCTAAACCTGCTTTGCCCTGTGAGAAAATACCAATACTAAACCACAGGGCTTGTTCCCTTATCCTTCACTACACTGTTTGTATACCATGTATAGACTTTTTTTAAATGTTAAAATTAAAAGTAAGAAAGTCAAAATCCAATTCAATAAAAAAAACATCTTCGTACAATGTAAATGATCTGAAGACTAAGTTTCTTTCAAACACACTCCGGCCCTGCCTAAAACGAGACATGTGAGTGTTTAAACTCACATACTCTCCATAAGCACACTCTCTCCGCCAATCATTCATTTAAGCCTGTATTTTAAATTTGCTTAAGAGCTCACACAAGTGAGTGTATGCCGGGTCAAAGGGTACATGACAAGAAGCAGGAAGAAGCTCTGTTGTAGGTTTGGTGACTATTAAGTGGCCACCATGGTGATTGTCGACGTGGAGGCTGGGTGGAGCCAGTTCAGTGACAAGGAGGGGAGGGCCGCTGTGAACAGGTAAAAGTAGGAACAGCCAGCTAGTCCGGCACAAACCACCGTTCAAGCACTGCTCTCATTTGTTACATACAGTATTAATGATGAAGTAAATCACCAACCATTTTGATAATCAATTACTCATTCAAGTCAATGACATATTCATATCAAGCAAGCACGTTTTGACAATTATTTGAATTTTTTCGGCATTTTACAGGCCAAACTGTTAATCAAAAGATAAACATATTCAACAAATAATTGTTAGTTGCAGCATTATTATCTAATATGAAAACTCAGCTTTTGGACTGTTGGTCGGATAAAAAATAAAAAAAAGACATTTAAAGACGCCACTTTGGGCTCTAGGAAATTGTCAGGGGCATTTTTCACTTTTTTCCTGAGTTATAATAAACCAAGTGATTAGTGGATTAGTTTCAAGAACAATATCAGAAGAATAATAAATAATAAAATGAATTGTTAGTTGGGGCCCAAGTTCTGTTAGGCAAATTTAATTTTCATTTAACTTGACATAACTGACTGGGCAGAGTTATGTGATGTTGCAGGCACAAAGGTCTCAGAAATCCAACTGATATTTGTCTAAACACACAAACTAATGAGACCTTGTCTGTCTACACTTGAGGGGTAACCGCCAAGCTGTGTAGAGTAGAAATGTGTGCAATCTGCTCCTAACCAAATTCCAGGCACATCTATACTCGGCCTCAGGAGCGTCACACTCTGTGGCCTAAACGTGGCTGCATTTCTTCGAGAGGAGCACAGGAGCAGAAAGACCCTTTCATGAGAGGGCCCCGAGCCAAACAGCAGTCCATTATGGCAGCACCATCAGGGGCCGCACTCCGAGGCACGAAAAAACTGTCCTCGCTAAAATACACCAACAAGTGGCAGATATTTAGGAGGTTAAAAGACCGTTCTGATTCTGATTTAGCCAAAATGAACTTCACTGAAACTAAATTATGTTCTTACCCTTTCGTCTCCTCTTGCCGTGTGTCATCTCTATCCTTAAAGCAGACCTTCACAATCAGTCCTGATGTCTTTCTGCTCACAGATTATTTGCTGTGGAACCATGGCTAAGGATTGACACAATGCTTATGAACTTTAACTAGAGTTAAGAGGATTATGTTCCGGTCCAAAGGGGCAAACCGTGCAAGAGGCCGACACAATTCACCAAGTTATCGTTTTCTGGCCTGCACATTAACTTCACCTGCACGAAAAGGTGGAAAGCTGAAAATCCTACTGACTAAATAGAAGTTAAAAGCAAACCTGCTGTCACTACAAGAAATGGAAACATGTACGTAATGGAGGTGTTTCTGTGATGCAATCAGCCCTCTGAGTACAGGGACTGGACTGGGGACAGAGATCAGCCTGATAACAACAGCATAGCGTTACACAGTCAACAGGGAGGCTACTGCAACTCAAACAAACGTTTATTGTAGTCAGATTTGTTAAGATCTGATTCCTCCTTATGTCCAAAAATATGTTAAGAGTTTGAGATGTGAATTATTAATTAACAAGCAACAAAGGGTTCACATTGTTTACATTCAGACTGACAAAATATGCAATTTAGATTTGGGAGATATGATATTATGCTTTGTAGAGGAATCAGAAATGTTCCATTTCTGCTATACAGTTTGTATGAGCTAGCTGTCTATTGAATATCTCTGTCGGCATAACTATTGTGGGTAATATTGAAAATCAGTGAGCAAGAAACAGCAATATTTGCAGCAGTATTGCATACATGTTTTACAAGTTTGTGAATAATAGTATTTAATTTAATAATAATAATAATAATAATAAGTATTTCATTCATTGGGTTAGCTAGAAGAGACACTCCACATCTAGTTATTGTAACTATAAATGTTTACTAATAAGAGCTTCCAAAAGGTTTTGGTATAAAACCAAGGTCCATGGTGACATCATCAAAATATTTGTTTTGTCCAGCTGCCAGTCCAAAATCCCAGAATATTCCATTCACAATGACATAAAACAATAAGAAGAAAATCCTTATCACGCTTGTTGCCCAATGTATCGATTATTTGACTAAGTGTTTAAGCGCTAAGTATGAACTACTAAACATGCAACTTCTGAGCAGGACTTGGCAATGTATCAATATTAGACTAGATAGATTGTCTAACTAGATCTAACTAGTCTGTTCTAGCTATTATTTGCCTTTAAGCACTTAATCCTTATATTCACATGATTGATGAATATTTCTCTAAAACCTGATTGTGAAAATATTGAGTTAAAGCACCAATTGTCAACCCTACAATACCATTGCGATATCGACATTGAGGTATTTGGTCAATATTATCGTGATATCTGATTTTCTTCATATCGCCGAGCCAAGTGGTTCTCATAGTTATGTTGGACAATGGCGTTGCATAATATCCAACATGAAGGTTTACAGTGCCTCCTTGACTGCATGAACAGTTGTCTAATTCTGGACAGAGTCCTGTCGTGACACAAGCGCCTATAAAATATAACGCTGGTGGTTTCCTGATGTCAAAATGCGAGTATGCTCTGTGCTGTCATACAGGATGACATCTGGGGAGGTGAACTTCAAAGGAAACAGATCAAGGACAGAGGGAGTGTGTGTGAGGCCCATACATAGTTCACTTATTGCAGCAGGGCCTAAACCTCTGTATATCAAGCCGCCGCCATACATATGTGCTTTAGATGACCTGATTTTGTGGCATTATCCAATGAGAAGATGCTTAATAGATCCACAATATTGATATTAGAGTCTTTTCCCTTTAGTTTGCAGACCACTGGGGCCAGATATTCCCACATTGAGCTGCAGGCCTTTAATTCATTAAAGATCTGAGCAAAGTAGTTTAATATGGTATAATCTGTTAGTAGAGTTATTTTGTGGCGATTTTAGGTCTCCGTCTATAGTATAGTCGATACTGTATGTATGTATAGTATCGTTATGTGTTAGCTGACCTGAAAAGATGCCATCACAAATGGCTGCGTAAATAAGCGAACTGAAACTTTCTCGTTTTGTTTCCTACTCACCGCAGATGTTAGATGTTCAGCTCACAGTCCGTACGGTAGCTGTACCATTATTGTATCGCTTCCTTCTTCGGCTCCTTTTCCTCCGTCCCCAGTTTTCCAGACAGCCGCTCATTACTTCCTGTATGTACTGATGACGTCGGCAGCGTGCACTGCTTGCTTGCGCGCGGTGGATGCACGGATGCGAAAGAGGGTTTGTCAAACGGGGCCTTCAAGTGCTGTCAGACATTTGACAACTACGAGCCGAGACTTTACACCGTCATTAAAAATACTTTATTGACAAGCGGAATAAAATGTGACACATGTTTAGGTTAAATTGTAACTACATTAACCAAGTTGTCTTTATTTTAAAGTGGCTGGGTGCATCTGAAGTAGGCACGAGGAACAGTAATGAACATAGTTAATGATTTTGGTCCTACACTTAATAAATAAACAACTTTAAAACTTGCTGTGATTAGAAACCTAGAATCTCGTTTTGGCAGTGTGAAAAATTAAGTAGTTTTTACAAAATACGAATGCTTTCACCAAATCGATATTAGATATTTATGTAAATAATAATCCACGCCTCATATGTTGCTTGATAGCAACATGCAGGATACTAATTACGATTCATTTACTTTGTTATCATCGTAGGAAAATGCCTATTTTCATGTTTGAAAATGATTTTTAATTGCAAGAAAATGATTTATGCAAATTTGGAGAGGATACTCATTTTAGGTAGATATTGTTAAAGGGTCAATTGATTTACTATGTGGAATTTTGTCCCCTCTGACACTTCTGATTGTCATCCTGTAGTTTTTTTTTTAGATGTCTTTGTACGGGAAGAATCTGTAAAAGAGGCCTGTATGCCTTACATACATTCTACAGAGCTTTGTGTATTAATCCATTTCATCATTGGCAACTACCTGCATTTGCCAATGGTAAAATTGATTCCAGTTTTTTAATGCATCAAATATAAAAATTGATTTTCCAAACCTCGCAAGATCTTTTAACAATGAACATTTTCTTCCAAGAACTGATTGTATGAACTCTCTAACTTAGAATATGCAATGTTGGTTATTGTCCTGATATGTGGAAATACATAGCTTTGTTTAAGAAGCTCTTCTGTAAAGTATGCATGTATTTTAATGTATTTATATTGTTACAGGTCTGTCTCCACAGTTCACACGTTACTTCACGTTCCCTGACACAATACTCAAATATTTGCCAAGGGAGCACAGCTCTGCACGAGGTCCGGGTCAGTCTTTAGGAGTGGATACCAATGATGTGCCGACTAAGAGGTTAAAAAAAAAAGAAGAGTTTTTATTTGGCAACCCTTGTGTAATACAGAATACTGTATAAAGGCACTTTAATGTGGAATTGTTGTAAAGCCATTGAGCACAACATTGTAACTGCAGCACATACACAGGTACAACTACAGTGTAAGAAAAGCAAGAAAAAAAGTAATGTAGAAAAAAAATGGTGTGATTGTCATGTACCTGGACTAAAAGGATTAAATAAGATTATAAATATATTATTTTACATTACTGAATTCCTGAAACCAAATTGGCTGGATCATTTTCTGAATGGCCTATTTTTAACAACTACAGTAAGTGAACTCTAAGGCACATTCATCTCCAATGGGAGGTAGCTGATACAAATCAATGGTTTGGCTACCTTAAAATAAAACACAACATCCATAAATATTAATTCTACAAAGTAATGGTGGCAGAACTGGACTTAAAACATTAAAATTAACTTTCTTAGATCAGATATTGGCAATTAACTGCCCCAAAGAAATGAATTGTGCTTTTCAGTGCATACAAGCCATTTTTCAGTGGTTGATTAGTAAGAAACAAAAACAGGGCATTACAGTAGTTACGTTGCACCTATTGATTAAATAATATGGGATTATTTTGTGGTCAAAAAACTGTATAGCACAATTGTTGAACTGCAGTATCATGAATCTGAAAGTAATAATAAAAAAAAAAAAGAATACGTACTGAACAGTAACATATTACATACAAAAAAAACTATTTTTGTCTTAAAATGCAAAGCGGATTTTCCTGCAACAAAGTAAATCCTGACCTATTTGTTGATTAGTGCTTGGATATCAACAGCTTGCACTCATAAAATCAACGAAACAGGTACAGAAATAACTATAGTTGCTTTGGCACAAAGACAACAATGGCACAATCATTCATTGCCTTCAAAAAACAAAATACATGTTATGAGTTCCCCTGATCTGTGTGGCACTTTGAACAACACAGCAAACATCCACCCCAACTCTTACAACAATGTGATTAACTATAAACACAGTGCACCCAAAAAATATGCAAACCAATCTGCAGGAAGTAAATGCGAGTGCAGAGAACGGTTTAACTTAAACCCTCGGCGCACACATATTTATTTAAAAAGCAAAACCCTTGTTGGCTCCGTAGGTTTGAATCTGAGTCCTTCAATAAGCCGGAGGCTGGTATTCTCCCGGCTGCTCCTGGTTGTGGGAGAAAGGCGACTGCTGGTAGCCCGTGGGGCCGCTGCTGCTGGCGTACGGGGTGGGTGGGTATGGAGTGCTGTGGTCGTTGGCAGGGTCTCTGTACTCCTGGTCAAATTCACTGACGCCTTGGCGATACCTTCCAAATGCCAAGAAGAACAAGAAACCCTGTTGAGAGAAGTTTAGAGTTAGTAAGTGGAGCTTTTACACAAATCTCTGGCTAATGTTTCAACCAGCTGAGTAGCCATGTAACCGTAGGAAAGTTTAACCTCACGGTTATAGTGACCAAAATCATCATGTTTTCGGTATTATTGCGGTATTTTAAGTGTGCTCAATGCCTTTAGAAGCAACTTTTTTTCCTGAACGTTCTGCAGGAAGGATAACTAACTTCAATAAACTGTCCTTCAGCATTCTTATAATAACTTAACTATGCCCATGCTTCAGACTTAGTCCTCTTAGAGAGCTGATAAATGTCCTGAGCGCTGTCGTCTCCTCCTTCCGCCATGATTCCAACTTGAAGAAACGCATGTTGCAGGCTATGCAGTGCGCCTGCGCGGCAACTTTAGGAGACCCAGATGAAGCTGGGAAGGTTTAAACACACGGTTTCCACACCGTGATAATAATGGTATTTTAAATGAAAACGGTAATTGTCATTGTCAACATTTTGAATCGTGGTTTACCGTGACACTGGTAATCAGTACAACCCTACAGCTGAGTTTATGCGTTATAGTTATGTGTTATCATATGATTTTGTTAGTCAAATGCTGTCCACGCATGGAATGGATGAAAGGCTCACCCAGGTGATGATGGAGAAGAAGGAGAAGGCCACAATGGCCCGGGCGGCATCAGGAGCAACAGCAACCTCCGGTGCATCGGTTTTGGCCCACTGGTTGGCCAGGACACAGAAGCAAATGAACCACAGGAACGTCCAAGCCGCTGTCCCCCAATAAAAAATGATTTAAAAAAAGAGAAATAAATTGTCTGGTTTAAGATGAAATACAGTATGATGACAGAATTCATTTCAACAAGGTTGCACTTCCTGTTTTGGGGCACAGTTCCTGTATTTTAGTACGAGCAGTCTACAGTGAAACCTGACTCTCACCTGAGAAGACCAAATCTCCTATAACAATACATTTTCTCTCTTTGACATTGCTGATCTGCGGGAAGTAGGCGTCCAGCATGAGGAAGACAACACAGGCCAAGAAGGCCAGGACTCCAATTCCGACCCCGTAGCTACAGGCGCTGTCGTTTTTGTTGAAGATGCAATTTGTTTCATGTTTGTCTTTTTCATTAATGTAGCCTTCTGCTGTGATGGTTGCAAACACCACAATGGAGAATAACTGCAAAGAAGAGACACATAGGGTTAATGCAAGGGGGAAGGAGTGAAACATGTTGTAAGTTAAGCAGCTGCATGGGCCGTGTGATTCTCAGCACATGACAACAACGCGTCCATGATAAGAAAACTCTATCAAAACGCCTGTCAAGCCAGTTAAAATTCCTGATCCACTTCAACACAATAAACATGGCATAAAAAGAGAGTGCCATCTTGTGTAAGTGATCCTTGTTCCTGATCCGCTTCTCACACAAGATCGGCAAAAATTTAGCTACAAGATTCATTTGTAGTTTAGCCAAGCACGTATTCTCTGGTAGCAGCTTCTTAAATATGAAAACGTGCTTCTTCTCTGCATTTTAAATCATTTTAAAAATGAACATATTGGGGTTTTAGTCAGACAAAACAAGCCATTTGAAGATGTCCCCAATAACTAAAATAACCATTAGTTGCAACTCTACATTCATATTTCACTGATCCTAGCATCTCTGCACCATCTACCTGTTTCTATTCAAATGATTATTATGATTTAAATCTCACTGATGATATTTTTGATCTTTTGGTACCTTACGTTCACTCTCATTCCCTGAGTTCCTTAACTGCTTTCTTTTATCTTGTTCACAAATCTAGACTTAACACAAAGGCGACAAAGCCTTTGCTGTCAGGATATTGGATGAAAAGACTTGCATGCTCTTAAGGAAATGGTTGTGGTTTAGACCTACTCTATATGTAAAGGGTGCTGAGATTACTTCTGTTATGATTTGACTCTATAAATGAAACTGAATTGAATAGGAAATGACTTGCCTGAAGATATAAAGGCATAAAACTGCGCCTCCTTTTTAAATCAATCTTATAATTATAATATAATCATTTCTGTCATTGTATGGCACTTTGTAAATGTAATTTAAAGAGGTTTAAAAGTGTATTGTTATTATTACATTATTTATCTTGAACCAGAACTTAATCTAATAGAACTAAGGATATACACGCTTGAAAACAACTGTGCGGACCAAGATGAGCGCAACAGATGACGATGTATAAAAGTATTTTTTTCCTCACATTCTAAGTTAGTCAAACACTACAATAAAAAGAGCGACATCTTGTGTGAGTTTTAATTCACCCTGGTCCACTTTTCATAGCAGAAAAAACTACGCAAATGCCGAACAAATCGTCCATCTTTCAGTTGGAAACTTGGCATAGTGTGGTGACACAGCACTGGACATGCTAGCTGACGTTAGCTAATATCAACATGTGCTACAAGAAATAAACCATCTAATTTTCACTTCATGTAACGTTTATTTAAACTTTTAAGCTAACACCCAGTTTATGTCCGGTGTTACCAGCGCATACAGCGAACAAGCTGCATTATCGATTGATTTGTGTCGACCCTGGCAGCTCACATCTGTTAACATCGGTGATGTGACAGCTGGCTAACTTTGATGCTAATGTTTCCGTGAAGTCACTCACCCAGCTCAGGCAACGCAAAATGGTTTGAGGCTGTTTTACAAAATGAACTAAATCAAAAGCACCGCCAGCCAACGACGCCCCGTAGGCACTGCTCTGCATTTTCACCCAAATAATGCCTGTCAAACAATTTACAGAAGAGCTGGAAAAGTCTTGCTGTCAAAGTTGGTACAGTTTCGTTTTGTTCAACAGCTTCCTGGACACTTTTCAAACACCGCCCCCGCTCTGGTGCGTTCTGGTGTTGCTCGTAAACTATCATAGCCTAGAGAAGGAAGGGCTGCTGCTTTGATATTCGTAGTGTTTCCAACCGGAAATATTGAGTGCGTATGGAGTAAAAGAAACATTTAATTGTCCTTAATGCTTTAAACTCGAGAAGGGTTAGACAGGGGGGGAAATAACGCTGGTGGGTCCCAGCACATTCAGGTCTCCTCGAGGAAGAGCGAGTAGCCAGGTTAGCAAAAGAGGCAGTTAAAAACAGGTACAACATGTGTTGGCCATTTTATACTTAATCCAAAAGAAGAGTAGTAGCCTATGTTAAGAAGTTGGAGAAGAAAACAGAAAGAGCGAGTAGGCGAAGAAAACTGAAAGAGCAAGTAGGCTGAGAAATGGGCAACCAAACCTATACTGTAGGTTACACTTCTCATTAAAAAACATCCTGTGGGTCTTGTGCTCTGTGGCTATAAGAGTTGAGCACGTCCTTCTGTCATGCATAACATGTGGGCCTACACAGGAAAGTCAAGTGACACAATTACAGGAAATAAGGAGAGCAGAGCATTGTTAAAAGTAGGCCCTTTATAGAATGGTCAAGGTAGGAAATTGTTAGTTAGTTTTTATGGGTGCTGGACTGAAAAAACGAGTTCAAGATGAATGGAAACAGAGGGAGAGTAAAATCTAAAGGCAATAATGCAACAGTGTGGAGGCCAACTGGTGTGAAAACCTCAAAGAAAAAAAGAACCATTGTGTAACTGTAGGCATGAGCAGTGTCTTTGAGCCCCCTGATAGACTAAGGCACGAGGCTACTGAGAATGGAACATGGCAGGGATATTTATTTTACAAGGTGCAAAGGTAGGCCTACATATTTTAACAGATAAAAGATGTCTTTGTAATTTGCCAAAATACAACAGCACAGAGATGACATTCAAACAGTCTTAAAACCATAAGAACAATTCCAAATATGATGTTATTAATCCAGATAGGCTTACTATTAACATGAGTGTAATTTTTGTAGTAGTCATAGTTACTATCCTCAATAATACCCCTACTAATAATACCTCTAAGTAATAGTAATACATACAAATATACACAATTTTAACATAAATAACAAAATAATATGAATTAGATAAAAATAACAAAAAATATTGCACATGTAGTCTATGGTTATTTTAAGCTCCACATTTGTTTCAACCCCTAGATAATCACACAAGGCATTTTGTTTAGTTCTGTTTTTTAAAGTTAAGTTATGCTTTGGTTTGTTTTCTCTGGATCCTGCTTTTTTCGAGAAAAAAAGGCCCTGAAAATACACTCACTCGCAGTGCTTTAGGCAGTACTAGTCGTAGTAGTAGTAGTTATTCCAACATTGTTGCTAGTTTGACAATTTGAACGCACTGTTGTAGTTCCTAAATATGACCTCTGGATGGCAGTGAACACTAATACACTCAGGTTAATCTGGTTAATCAAACATCAACTCCACTTTTCATCAAAGCTGAGAAAATAATACCATACAGACACTTGCAGTGGAACTTGTTCAATTAGTATTACATTAGATATATTTATTTATAAGGTATGTCGGCGATGCTTTCGATTGCACTTCATCAGTAACAGATGGATAACTTGGCACCAAATGCAAATATGGAACAGCTGTGATGAGATAGAGACAGACAGAGTTAGAGTGAGAGGAAGTCTCTCTCTCTCACTCTCACTCTCACAGAAGCCAAGAATAACCTGCTTCAATGTTCAACTGTGTGACTGATTGTAAAGTCTAAGCTACTGTGAGCTGTGTGTTTTCAATAAACAGAGGTCATTGAGGACCATGGCATACAGTGTCAACATTTGTCAAACGGATTCCGAGCCTGATTTTGAGTAAGTCCTTTTTGAGAGTTTCTTTGCTATTTGTTGTTTAGTTGTACCCATAGACTGTATGTGGTTGTATCCGACTGTTCTTTCCTCTGCATATTTGTATTCATTTTGTCTTCGGAGGCACTAAAAATAATGCAGATGTTACCATCAATAAACACAGATGGTTGACTTTATTTCTTTCATCAAATTGTGTTACTTAGGCACTAGTTTAGTCTTCTTGATGTTCTCAACTCTAAGTTATTGTTTTTTAGGCATCTTGCTTTTAAGTATTTGGAACTGGAAAGCATCCAGAGACTTTCAGGTATCGGATTTGCAGTAGGAAAAGTTTTGTGAAATTAGAAATTTTCCACATGGAAATTCTGTATGGAAATAAAAGCTATATTTAAGATGCAATGTGTCCATGCTGCTATACTGAGGGTGCTCGGGGCCAAAGTCTTTGGGGACTCTGGGTCATTATTTCTTCTGATAGTTACTCTCCCTCAGGAACCTGGGAGAAAATGAAGCACGTCAGGACTCTTTCCAGCTTGTTGCAGAGCAAGCACTCAGCACCCAGAGGGATCCTCAAACCCTACAAATTGACGTTTTTAGGGAAGACTCACATATTAATACAGAACATCTGCCATCTGCTGCAAGCAGCCACATGAAAGATAAGACACTCGACAGGAAGCAGATAAACTCTCTACAGCGGGATCACTGGTCAGCTGCTACCTTAAAGGTCCTCGCCTCAATGCCCAGTCGCACTGCTGGTGAGATGAAACCTTCCTCTACTGTCCTGTTGGTTTCTTGGCAATGTTGATATCAGAATCAGTATTTATTGCCAAGTAAGCATCACTTAGAAGGAATTTGACTTGGTGGTTGGTACATACATAAAAAAACATATTGAACATTAATATGAAACAAACAAAAAAAGCAACAAATATTTAAAAAATTTAAAAAAAAATAAAAATAGCTTAACATTAGGAAAAAAAGAGGCTGAACTGTTTAGTGTAGACTTTACCAAAAATATATAGTATACTGCATGCAATAGGCAGCTTTATAGTCCACGTGTGTAGATTAATGCAAAGTGTAGTGTCTACAGGTTGGGGGGGGTTAAGAGTCAATGTCAGTGGGGGCCTAGGGGCCTTGTTGATAAGGGTAACGGCAGAGGGGAAGAAACTTGTTTTGGTCCTGATGGACCGCAACCTCCTGATTGAGGGGAGGGGTTTGTGTCCGGGTAGTCTATTTCAATGGGCCAGTTGCTCAAAACATCTGGAACACATGGAAATCCCTTCTTTTTTTCTTTTCTTTTTTTTTTCCTTTGTTTTACTTTTATGTCGGTTTTTCAAAGCAACATTGGACTGGATCACCCTGATCTAGATAACAGTTTTCAAGATTACCAAATTCGGATTACCAGAGCTCTAAATACGACAACATATCACAATGTTGGCTACTAGCTATGTGAAGATCAGGTAGAAGAGCCAATACAGGGTCACTGAAAGTTTCCTTCCCCTTTTTTTTCTGTAGTGGATTCATGAGGACTACTGTTGACTGCTTCTCAGATCTCTGGAGGGTAAATTGAGACAGCTAGCTAGACTATCTGTCCAAACTGAGTTTTCTCTCGTACAAGTATTTTGCAGGGCTCTGTGCAGAGTTTAGCACCACCATGACGATTCTGATAGGTTTAAAGAAATGTCATTAAACCACAGCACGTTTTCCTCCATCCCTAAATGCTACTTATTTAACTGTCTATGATGCTACTGTATGTTGAGTAGCCAGACCCTCCTTCAGCGCACACATTGGTGTGTGTGTGTGTGTGTGTGTGTGTGTGTAAGTGTGTAAGTGTGTGTGTAAGTGTAATAGCTATTAAAGTGACTGTTCCTTGTCCACATAGGGATAAATAGAGCTGCAGTAATTCCCCAGCATGCCAGAAAATTGTCTCCGGTACAGCAGACGTCATCCCAAGATTCTTCTCACCCTTCCAGACCAATGCAGGAAGACTTTGCCCAGGCCAATATCGAGGAGGAAATCAGTAATGAAGGTATACAGAAACTTAACTGATATTCAGAGTTGACTGCAGGTTGCAGCAACTTGTCTTAAAATGTGTAATGTGGTTGTTTCTATCTTTTGTTTTATAGAAAACAAGAAGGAGCAGTTGGTGTCCATCCTCCGAGGCCTCTCAGTGGGCGAGCGCTTGCGAAAGTTGCGAGCCTCACCGCTCAGCCTGGCAGATAAAATGGAAGTGAGGTAGATGTGGCACTGAACATTCAATGCCTTGCAAAATAAAGCCACAAGCACTGTGGTAACTTCTTATCTTTTTTCAGGAAACTTGCTTTTAGTGACGTAGCTGAGAGATCACTCATCAACAGAAAAATCCCATGCTACACTCGTCTAAGCATGCACATTTCAAGGGTGAGTACACATAAGTGTGCTACATAAGGTATGATCCCTCTTTTGTGTGTGTATCAGTCCTTCACTCTTTTTTTTTTTCTTCTTTTTTTTCTCCCCCCCCAGACTTGGCGTCACTGTCTGTTTAGCTGCCTACCTGTCCTCACTTCCCTTCAGCTGTGGCATTCACCCATAAAGAGACTGAGCGGGCGTTTTGGAACCGGGGTACTTTCCTACTTCCTGTTTCTCCGAACCCTTCTGCTCCTTAACCTCCTCCTCTTCTTCATCAACGGCCTGTTCCTGGTCGTCCCTCAAGCCGTCAACCCTCCTCTCCATCCTCATGACTCTGATCTCAACACTTTCACTGGCCTTGAGCTTCTCACGGGCACTGTAAGATACATCACAGCAGTATGGGCATGCTTATTTCTGCAGCACTGTCAGTTAAATCAAATCTCTGTTGTCTCTGGAAGGGCTACCTCTTTCAGAGTGTGATGTTTTATGGCTATTACACCAACACCATTTTCAAGACACGTCGAGCTGCTGACTCCACTGCTGAATCCCCTCATCTGCCAGTCTCTGACTCCAACAAGCCCCAGATAGTGCCGTACTGTATACCTGCAGCCTATTTCTTTACCATCACCATCGCCTTCTTCACAATCTGCATTATCCTCGTGTACAGGTTGGAAAATAGATTACTTACAAAATGACTTATCAATGTAACTTATATAACTTATTTTACTTCATCTGCGTTCTCCCACAGCATGTCCAAGGCTTTTGGGAGAGGTTTTCATGTCCTCAAGTCCAATGGGAATCTGGCGGTAAAGGTTTTCTGTTCCTGGGACTTTAAAGTCAGCAAGAAGACGTCTGTCAGACTGCAGTTTGAGAAAATCAGTACTCAGCTCAAAGTAAGCAATAATTTGAATATTCAATTAGACTCACTTAAGAGAGAAACTTCTTTTTGATATAAATACAAACTCATTTCAGAAGCCAAAAATGATTCTACATTTCTTTGTATGGAAGCTTCTTTTTTTTTTTTTTTTTTTT
>NC_048421.1:10175982-10244698 GCF_013103735.1 Etheostoma cragini | reverse complement strand
TTTTTTTTTTTCTTTTTTTTAAACATCTAAAGCAGATCATCTTAGATGATCCTCAGTGATCAGTATCTGACATGATTTAAGTTCCCTGTCACACAGGAAGCTTTTAACTATGCATTTTCACACCCCAATGTGAGTGTTTAGCTGCAGGCTCCTCAATATCCTGTTCTAAACACAATCGAGTGAAAATGCTGGCTCAACATTACAAACTGCTGCTCTTCCAACAGGAACTGCTGTCTGAGATGTTCCATAGAGAAAATAAAAAAAGCTGCATGCAGCGACTCTGCCGTCTCATGGTGCACCTGACTGCATGGGCTGTGTGTCTGGCAACCATCTTCCTGGGTGCCACGGCAGTCCACTACCTATCAGAGGTTAGAAGTGCTGTGCAGCCAGTTAGATTTCGTGCACATTTCTCAAGAAAACTCTGATAAAGAAGTACATTCTAACCACAGTTTATGTACTTCTTCTTTTTCTTTGCTGGTATGTGTTTAACACATCTGGTTTTTTCTGCTGGGTTGTTGCATAACTGCTAAGCTTGACCATCAGCAGAAACAATCTTTCTTTTTATATAGGAAGAGTTTATGTTCAACATAGTGGTTCCTACAGTATTTCCTGCATCATCATCTGTCACGCCAACTTCAATCAACTCGTAAAATATTGAGGGAACTAGTAATATTTTAACTTTGCACACACTGCCAGAGACCCAAAACACAAGAGTGTGCTGCTGAGAGCAAGATATGCTACTTTCTATTTTAGAACAGACCAGTCCGCCAATGATTGTTTCCTCTCTTACTGAAATCTGGGATTTTGCTTTCTGAACATACCCGAATCAAAGTGAACTTGTTTCTTTGTTGTTCCTAAAAGAACCAGATTAAAAGGTCTTTTCAACTTTAGTTTCTCTCATGAGGTGTCAGCAGTTATTGCAGTCATTTGTCCATTTTCTTCCACAGCATTCTCTTAAACAGAGTCCTTTGAAAGAAACTGAGCTGCTGCTCTTGCCTGCAGTGGTTTCAGGCATCAACCTGTCACTCCCGGGTCTCTTCAATCTGTGTGCTTGGGTCGAGAATCATGACTCACCCAGTGTGCTCGTCTATGTCTCCATCTTCAGGTGAGAAAAAGACCTGCATGAAACACAGCAATTGTTTTAGTTTAAATGTTCTTATAATTATTACTTTATTTGCATAGAAGTCTTTTTGGCATTTGGAATTTTTTGCCAAGTTTAAAAAAACAAAAATAACGAGCACATACAAATGTGTGAGGGGCCAAAACATGTTCCCTCCACTTATTTCAATTTTCTGTGCATAGACTCAAAAAATGTTACTTTTACCATTTCACTGTCGTTTGAATCAAGAGTTTTCATTGTCTTATTATAAACTTTATCTTAAATTATCCTTCTTCAATTTAATTTCAAGTATTATTTTAGTGTAGAGAATATTTCTGTAATCTTGTTTTGTATTTCCCTTATGTATCACCCAAATGTATCTTTACATGTCCCAGATTATGAGAATGAACTCTTGAAACTCTCTGAAAAACAGCCTTTAAAGATGTATTAAATTACATTTTAATTTCAACCAATATTTACAAACACAACAGCATCCTAGAGCTCTATATGCATAGGCTTATATCCTATACCCTCAATAAAGATGATGGTAGTAATAATAATAATAATAATAATGAAGAATACATTTTATTTGTAGAGAACGTTTCAATGACAAAGTAATCCCAATGTGTTACCGATTAAAAACAGGGTAAAACTGAAGCAAAATTAAAATTAACTACTAACTAATAAAAATAAACGCCTAAATGTGTGTCTTGGATGATGTTCTTTTCCTTAATCTGAAAAACTAAATGTTATGGAAGCAAAATAGCCCATGTCCAGTGCCATCCTGGAATGCCAGCCCACAATCCAATTGTCCAGTTGTTTGCCTGCCGTGCCTTAAAATATAACTATAATCATGGCTGCTGTCTAATCTTTTTTTCCTCAGGAACCTATTGTTGAAGGTCAGTATTGTTGGAGTACTGTGTTTCCGCTGGCTGGGGAGAATTGCTGTGGAAGCAGAAAGTCGTGGTTTACAGGTTAAAAACAATCTCCTGTATTTCAACTTCTTGTAATTGTTGTTGTGGAGCGACACTGAATTGTGCAATGTTCTTAATCCTAAAAGATCTGGACACATTAAGTGATTAGATGTTTGGCTTTGCCCCAGTTCTCCCTTATGATGTGATCTTTACAATAATGTTTCTGTTGTCCTGTAGTGTTGGGAGAGCTTTGTGGGGCAAGAACTGTATCGCTTGCTCCTGATGGACTTTCTCTTCACAGTGCTTTACACTTTTTTTGGAGAGTTCCTGTGGAGGCAAGTTGGCGCTTTAACCACGAATCACGTTACGTCTGTTTGCTGTTTATGAAACTGTTCACTGAATGTTTTTTTTGCATCTTCCCTGTAGGCTATTTACAAAGAAAGTGCTGAAAAGGAAGAGGAAGCCAGTGTTTGACATTGCTCGTAATGTGCTGGAACTCATATATGGACAAACCCTTACTTGGTAATGATGCAACATTACACCCGGCACATATTTAACAAATAAAAGTTTAAATAAACATTAATCTTCAGTTCATCCCAGGCTCGGGGTGCTGTTTGCTCCACTGCTTCCCGCAGTCCAGATCATAAAACTGTTTGTGCTGTTCTACATGAAGGAGGTAACTACAGCAGGTGTTGTTTCAACGTTCAGCGTGCAGACACGCATTTGCATGACAAACTTCACATTCTTCCTCTGGTTTCTTCCAAAGAGCAGTCTGGTGCTGAACTGTCAGGCGTCGAGGAAGCCCTGGAGGGCCAGTCAGATGACAACATTTTTCATCTCTCTTTTGTGCTTCCCTTCATTTTTTGGCGTTGTCGTGTCTGTCACTTACACAATTTGGACGTGAGTACAACAAACTCTGTCCCCTCTCATACTGTCAAAATAAGTGTGAAGTCCATCTCAGACACACAGCTTTCTGGAAACAGGCTTTCAACATTATAACCGCCTGTCTCTATATGCACCAAGCATTAATGTACTCAAAGTGTATGTTAATTTGAAAATCCCATTTCACTTTCACCATGTTTAGATTACCTGATGTTCCTAATAAAAACTAATACTAGATATTACCCTAACCCTTGTTGGCTGGGGCTATATATGGGGCTATGTGTTTTTATCGTCAGAAATCCCATGAAAAAAACAACAACAATCATTTGATCTACTAACAAGTAAGTTTATGTGCCTAAATTACTATTAATTTGTGCCATGGACATCCATTGTTGTAAGAAACACATCAATTGGTGTCAGAGTTACTCTGGGACATATTCCTTGAGGAATCATAATGCGTATTAATCCACAGCTCAAAGTAGTCAACACATCTTGAGCTCTCTTCATTTAGATGAGAACATTGATACCACTCTCTTGTCGCTATGGCACACTATTCCTTCTAGTGATTTTTTTGTGTTGAATTGAATGGGCTAGGGAATGTATTGCATGATGGACTAACACGTTGATGTTTATGCTCTATTTATGTGATTTGTTAACAGATATAGAATAACCCAAGCTAACCTCATCTTTTAAATTCAATGTGCTTGAGTTTGGAGTAATTGAAAAGTTGTTATTGACCAAATACTCTCAAACTCCACTAAATTTTCAAATCAATTTGATTTCCACAGGATTAAACCCTCGACAAGGTGCGGCCCTTTTAGGAATTTCACTACGATGTTTCAGTCCAGGCAGCTGTGGGCCCTGGAGCTGGAGAACGCCCACCCGATCCTGTCTTGGCTCAATTGGGCCTACAATGCTCTGGTGGAGAAACCACTGTTCTTATTCCTCGCCACTGGAGTCTTTCTGTAAGTGGTGGGGATGTAATCATTTGACATGATTATTTTTCTTTGTAGTATTATTATTTGGTGTATCATGGTGGTAAGGCTATTACCAAAGTATCTGCCTTCTAGAAACATTGACTGTGTCTGAATAATGTTTGTGTTCTTTCAATTTGAACTGATCTCTAATGTTTTTTTTTTTGTATTTTCAGAATGGTGATATATTTTCACACTCAGGTCATTGATGGCCAAAGGAGAATCATCAGTCGGTTAGAAAAGCAAATTGAAAATGTATGCCTAATCAAACAAGTGTATAGAGCTATATGTGCTGGTCTATGCTTCTTTTTTTCTAGCAGGGATGCTAACAAGCATGTTTCTGCAATTGAGGAAACTCCAGTTTCAGGACCACAGTTTTTGTTGTTGTTGTGTAAATGCTATAATGAGTTACCCTAACTGTCTTGTTATTTTGTCTTCTAAATATTGTTGCCGTTTACTGTCTTAGTGTTAAAATACTGTCGAACATTTTCTGTTTTTCCTCTGTGGTGGGAATGTCGGTCTTATCTGAAATTTGTCTTCTTCCCCGTGGGGATGGTGAGAAACAAACTTTGGATTCCACTGCGCGTCTAGTATATGTGAAGAAATTGACCATAAGGCTGACCTGTCAATAGGGTTGTAGAAATGCGGTCCTACCACTGTGGTCCTGAAACTGCAGCTTTCTCTGTTGCATGAATGTAGAAGGCTATATGCTAGTGGCTCTGTAGGCTGTACTTAGGCTTTGAGCCAAATGCTAACCCTTAACAGCATGCAAACAAGGCTACCATGCTGAGGTTTAGCAGTATACTTTTTAAAATGTTCAGCATCATAATTTGTCTTAAACTCATTAAGACAATTTACAACTGAGGCAGATGGAAATGGCATTAATAATTGCTAATACACCATATTGGACAAGTTAAAATGTTGATTTGATGATGTCGCTAGAGGAAAGATTAAAGGATACCAAAACAATTACATATCATCCTGAGTGAGACACCAGTGGTAACCTGTGAAGTCCTTAATACCTACAAAATCTGACCTGCTGGTGACACTAGAGGAAAAATTTGGATCACCAAAGTCTTAAGGGACACCATGAGTATCTCTACCAAATTACATAACAATTACTCCAAAAGTTGCTATGAAAAAACAAAAATGTCAACAGTATGGTGGCACTAGAAGTTTAGTAAGTGGATTACCAAAGTCCAAAGGATCAATTACAAACCATTGACTGTTCAATATGTTGATATTATATGTATGTTTTTTTTTTATTTGTTTACAGGAGGGTAAAGACAAAAAGTTCCTCATCACCAGTTTGCAAGCCATTTATGAACGGAGTGGTCTGGTTGGCCCTTAAGGTAGGTAGTCTCAAACCGGTACAGTACATTCTGTGTGGTTGTAACAGTCTTTGTTTACGTCTTTATTTTTTTTTTTTTAAATGACCTTATTTACAATCTTATGTGAACACAACAGTTCCCCCCCCCTCCCCCGGTCTGTGACTGAACAATATACACACTGAAGCAATGCAATGATATTAACCTTATTGCAGCTGTGCCCTAAGTTTCCTCCAAGCACATGCACCACATGAAAATAATTAACGGCTGTTTATGCACTCTCTGCCCAATAAAAGCACAAGGTATCTCCACATGATCTGGGCATACTCTCCTGGTCAGTTCTGGAACACTATTGCATCCAAAATGTCTGCCTTGATTAATCTTACTATCAACGTTTTGATTCTGAATGATCGGTCAACCTTTCAGCTCTCTAGAACTCAAACATGCTCTATTTACTGGTCTTATAGCTGCGGAGAAAATTATTGCCACCTTCAGGAAACCACCTCATGACCCGTCTATCTGTACGTGGAACTTTTCCTTCTTGGATGTAGTGTACATGGAATTGTACAGCACGCATTCATGGAGCGACCTGGAAAGACTCTGGACACTTGGCTCAACATCATTGAATCTTTGAGATCTGGGCTGTAGACTTGTGCTCCAGCCTTTCCTTCGATTTATTCATGTGCTTGGTCAACTTTTACGTTTAAAATCTTAAATGTATGTTTGAATTAATTCAGAGATTGTGAACTAACGTGGCTCAACAACATCACCGTGGCTGCAGTGAAATAACACTAGGATATAAATAAAGCAGCAAAACTTTGGCTAGGCCTAGGAAACACACATCCTACACCTGTGGTATTTGTTTGCTATCTATTTAGCCAAGTTGATGTGATGTATATTGTATTGCGCTGATTCTATGTTGTGTCATATGATTGTCTACTTTGGGTGGATAATAACGTTGTATTCTATGTGTTAAATGTTTGTCTAGAACATAGTGTTAAAATATGATATGAAAAAAATTAAATAATGATTATGTTAACTCTCTTTGTGCAGCCACTGTTGATGAATGCAATATGATTAATAATTTATAACTGATATGACACTGTTACCTTATGAGATGTAGCTGTTCATGAACATGAACATAATCTAAGACCAAGAATACAACACCTTGTGTAGCCGAAATGTAAAAATAATTATGAAATAAAAATGAATAAATGTGAAGCGTATACAGTGGTTATACACTTTAACAGCTTTTTGATTTGTGCATTCATATATAGATGAAATGTTTGATATAGACAGCTCTGATAAGAGAGTTTTGCTTCAGAGTTTATAAATATAAGATGTAAATAATAAGCACATTAATGAAATAGAACTGCGAACAGATGTTCGTGTCATGGTCAGTGAATCCAAACAGATATTATTATTTTTTAATCCAAAAATAATATTAAGTAAAAGTAGCCTATATGTATCATCAACAATAAATCAATTACTGCACAGTTTTGTGCGTCGGCTTGGGCGGTGCGAATGACGTCAGAGATCAATGACGTATCCCTACGCAGAGCGCCAAATTTCTCTCACAGCGTCGGAAACATGGCGGAGAAAGACGCAGAAATTGGATTCAAAAAGGTAGAGGGATGTCGCTGTTTTGATTATGGTTGACTAGCCACTAGGTTTTCTCCGTGGTTAAATCAAAACGAACATCGCTTCTTTGGCGTCGAATTGCAGATTCACGCCGTCGCTGACCCTGTCAGTCCACAGAGCACATCAATGCTTTCTTAACGGGGTTTTTCTATCAATACAACTACAATACAACTTCGCTAAGATATTATTCCGCGAATTAACAATACGACGCTATGTAGGCTATGCCGAATGAAAGAACTGTTAATAATGGGGCTAAACAGGGATCTATAGTCACTATAACGGGAACACGGGCTACTTTCTCCCATTACATTGTCGTTTTTCCGCAGGCGGTTTGGTATAAGGATTCCAAGTAGAGCCAGTTATTAGAGAAAAGCAGTAACATGTTAAAAAGAAAACCAAGGGAGGGCTTCTGAAAATGTAGATGAGGAGATACGTATTTTTTAAACCTGTGTTCATGTCAATACACACAGCTTTGTGTACGCTTAACTACATGTTTTAGCTTACTGTAACGTTAGCTTACTTGGATAGATAGATAGATGTTTACTGATCCCAAGAAAAATGGGAAATTACGGTGTTGCAGCAGCAAAATCAGTCACAAAGCACACATGTAAATATAAATGAAATACTAGGAAAAATATACATACATACAATATAGATGAAATAATAATATGAATTAAATAAAAGAAATATTTGAATATGTACAGAATGGGAAGACAAAAATGTGCAACTGCTTAATAATATGCTAAATGTAAATAAACCAATTGTGCAGGTTGCATTAGTGCAGTAGTGTGGTGTCCAAAAGTCTCATCTAGCACCCAGTGATGACGTGTTAAAAAGTGTTATAGCTTGCGGTATGAATGATTTTCTGTAGCGGTCCGTGCGGCATCGAAGCTGTTGGAGCCTCTCACAGAAGCTGCTCCTCTGTTGGACCTGTGTGGGGTGGAGAGGGTGGTCAGGGTTATCCATGATAGACAACAGTTTTATTCAGTGACCTCCTCTCCACCACAGCTTCAAAAGTGTCCTCTCCAGCCTTCCTGATCAGTTTGTTAAGTACTTAGTTTTCGTCATTGATAGATCATCATCCTAAAAGGAAACCATTTTCTTTGGCAACTTACTCCTTAAAAACAACAACTATTGAGTCTGTCTCATGCACTGTACATTACAATGTTCTCTAATCTCTTAATTTACAGGAGACAGTAAGCAAACTATTGTCAAGTTCCTTCAAGGAGGACAAAACCAGATGTAAGTCTGATAAATACTGTGTTGATATAACTCACATCTCCAAAACATGTTTTATTTGTGATTCTACAGCTCAACAAATTTCACTCTGTTACAGTAAGTGGTGATGCTGCGCTGCTCATGGCAGAATTGCTAAAAGTATTTGTCCAAGGTAAGGAGTATTGTTGGGCATAGTTGTATACGGATCAAATGATGAACCTTAATGTGTCATCTTATCTCTAGAAGCTGCTGTGAGATCACAGAAACAAGCTGAGTCTGAGGACTGCGACCAAGTAGACATCGAGCACTTTGAAAAGATCCTGCCTCAGCTGGTGCGTAGTTCAAAGATGGGGTTTTAATGTGTTATTCAACAGCCATAAATTAAAATCATAAGGCTGCTTTAAGGGCCTGTGTGATCCAGGAAATGGTATTTTTCATATTGGGCTCGCTTGAATTCTGAATTGTTTCTGTGACACACACACTCAGGCTGGATCCTTAAGATTATATTGTTTGATTATCTGTGCAGCTACCACTGGAATTCCATCTGCTGCCTTTCACAGCTAATCATAGGAGCAAGTATAGGGCACTCCAGTGTGGCTCAGGCATGAGAGATTCAGTGCCTACAGGTGTCAGATCAATTTTTCTAAAAAAAAGAAACCATGCTGGACTGGCTTAAACTGCTAGTAGTTTGTTTGTTGTATTAAATGCTGGTCAAACATAAAGAGCAAACTGGACAAAATACATCATCAATGCACAAAAGTTCCGTTTCCAAATCTCACAGTTTTGTATTTCTTTTCCAATCCAGCTGCTGGACTTCTAGCACAGTGATGCCACAAGATGGAGCCAGAGTGTTGCCTGCACGTTCCTGCTTTAATTCTACAATTTCTATTCCAACGTGTTTTTTTTTCTTCTGTATAACAGCAATTTCATAATCACTAAAATGTAAGATTACATTACGATGCTCTTCTGTATGTTTTTGAGTTGTGTGATTTAAAGTAGAAAGCAGCGATGCTGTCCACACGCCTCCATGCCACCACCAATAAGGCCCACCTGTTTTCCTCCGTGCAACAACAGGTGCTTCCAGCATGCTCCATAGTGCCCTTCATCAAAGCCTCCTGGAGCAGTTGGAAGCAATTAGAGTAATAAGGGGAGCAGCCAGTCCCTTAGATGATGACAAGTGCCAGGAAAAAAGGAGTAACCCCTCTGGCCACTTTGAAGTTCCCTCTTGCTGTCCTGCGATGTTTAGTTAGAAGTGGGGGGAAGGGCAAAGGGGACCTCTGGCACAGAGGGAAAGTTGAATGGGAGTGTGCGTGCACGAATGTGTGCATGTGTTAGCCAAACAAGGCCAGAGACCACACGCATAGATATTCTGTTTGAAAGGGACCATAACAAAACACATTGGAACATGGTCCAAGAAGAGCAGGGTGTAATTCTGAAGGTAAATAAACAAAAGAGGCGAGTAGTAGAGGTGCTTTCTCTCTTTTCATCACTGCAGAGGAGGAAGTTGGGCCCACAAGGGAGAGGGTAATGTGGGATTTTCTAACCCAAGTGCCTCAGATGGTTTTCCACCAGTGGTGTATTTGACCAACATGTCTTCACCATGAGTCAGCATAGCTTTCCAACACTTTACACTATTTGTTTGGCTCTTTAGTGACTCACTACACTTACAAATGCTGCTCACATGGTGCTGGAAGCAACTTAGGCTAAAGTCAAAAGTCCAGGCTCAGATAGGTGCAGCACATTTTTAGTAGGGCCCAGATTGGATTTGTGTTTCCCAGGAGAAACATCCACAGCAGGCATTGAGGAGAAGGTGTGTTTGGGTTGGTTGAAGTTTATTTTTAATAATGCCAGGACCGTAATTGCCACAAAAAACACAACCAAGTAAATCCTTTGTTGGGTTAATAATGCCATTTGTGCAGCAGCAAGTCTGGCCCCCTAGCTCTGAGTAGTGCAGTGAACTGCAGATCCACCGCTTTGACAACCTGCTCACTCAGATGAGATGATTTTATTACAAGATGTGAGACCAAATAATTCAGCTAAAAGTACAATAAATCCTTACTTTTTACCATGGTAAGAAACAAAAAAGGGTCTATTTTTGTATTCTGTGGCCTTTTCTGGAGGTTTGTTAGAGAGGAAATGTATCGCTAGCTGTCAATTCGTGCAGGTTAAATAAAAAGGACTTTTGGATCTCTTCTTTTTCACAATGAGTTGTTGGAAGGTCTGTCCTGAAGTAGTGAACTACTGTACAACTTTTCTCTGAATGCATCTTAGTGGAACAAATTACAGCTAAAGGCAGTATTAGTAAACATGCAAAAGCAGTTATGACAAGAATGGGGAGGTGTGTTGAAGAGAGTAATGAGTTGAAGCTTTTCTTGATCATACATTAAAAGGCAGGGAGTGTTGACAGCCTGTCGAGAAGCACTGGAGTGAGAAGCTTTTCACACATAAGAACAAGGCCCTGATCACTTGAAGATATCTGCCTGATTGTAGCCATTAATATCAATACTGATTTTATGGAAGCACCAGTAATTGCCAGGATGATCTTTCATGATAAACAGACTAAAGGCATAAACCTGTTTATAGTTTTGGCTGTGAGTTTGTACCTGAGCCTGATAAGGCTGTGTCTAACAGTGACTGGTCTGGGGTGGAGTTGTCTGCATCAGTCCTGAGAGTCCCTCTGAGGGTCTGTTAGGATTATGTCAGATTTTGCTTCATAACTCCTGACTCACTAGTCTGTGGTTGTTGTTTTTTCTGCTAAAATGACACATCATCTTCCATATCCAACTTTCTGTCATCTCAAAGCCTCTTTCTCCTCTGGGCCAAGACTAGGATCCCGTTTATGACAAGTCATCATTATACACCCATATCCGTGACTGTTGGATCTTCTGCAATGGTTGTAACAACATGCAAGCAAGCAAAATCCAAAATTGATGAGAACATCAAAGTTTACAGGCTTATATGACACATAAAACATTCACTTTTACTATAAATCGGTACATTAAAATAATTACCATATACATCATTTTCACTAGTAATCCTGCAAGTCTTTGCTCTTTTTATCTGACAGACCTTGTACTTTTTTGAATCTGGGTAGATATATAGTTTATAGTATGATGTCTGGGGAAGACAAATAGCTAAAGCAGTGAGCAAATTTAGAAGTCTTGCAAAGACAGGATGCCAGAAAATCTTAATCCACAAAGAACCTACAGGTGCCATCTGCTATTAGTGCTAATTTACCCCAAACATTTAAAAACACGTTTGTAAATATGTGATGGCATGCATTATGCAAAGAAAACTCCTTGCAAGTGAAAACTTTGGTAATAAATATGATTTTTTCTTTTCTGTTTTTGGATTATTGTGTGCATGTACTGTATGTGCTTACATGCTTTTTTGGGCTTGATCTGGGCCTGTGATGCATTAGTGCCTGAGGAGACAAGAGGCCCTCGTGGCCCCCTCATGGGCACGGAGCTGTCTAACCATGCAGGAATGCTGCAGGGGACACAGAGCGAGTGCATTCCTCTTAGATGCTCCACACGCAACCCGTGCACACATGAAAGGTTACAAACATTTAGAGCGCTGTCAAAAAAAACAAAAAAACTTGCTCACAGACGTTTGGTGCGCATGCGTTTTACAGAAAGCTTGCGTGTGTGGAGAGAATGCAAATACAGAGGCAGCATCTCTGTTGACTGTATACGCTGCTGTGACATGCAGGTTTCCTGGAGGCCCCGGGCCTCTGAGGGTCCTGGGGTGCGAAGGCTAAGCTTTGTTAAGGAGCCACGGGGCCCACGCTGGGGATGATTAGAACATACCTGGCGGTTTGAGCCACTTGGGCGCTCTACTGGGATCACTTCTAACTGGTTGTGGCGCTTGGCTGTTAGTCTGAGGCTGGAGAGGGTCTGCTGCTGTGCTCTGCGTATCGGTCGGGGCTTTGGTAGCAACAGGGGGCGGAAAGGATTCTTCCGGAACCAGTGAGGTGGATGATAAGGTCAAAGACCTTGGCATGCAGCAGAAGAGTGAAAAGGGAGCAAGAGAGATGTACAATTAGGCCCACAGCTGGGTTATTTCTGGAGCCGTGTACTACTACCTTAACTGCATTACCCTCCTCTTCTACCCCAAGTCCCCTCTACTCTGTCTCCACCTCCCTCCTTTGTGTGGTAGCCTACATGGTCAGGGCACAGGCAATAACAACAGAGTAATCCCCTTACATAACACAGTACGAAACAAGACCATTCAATTAATTTTGGGAGCGTCTAAAAATAAAGAAGCTGTTAGGTTGAGGTGGCGTCAAAAGGGGTGTGTGTGTGTGGTGGGAGGTGGACCACAAATAAGCCGCCAAGACCCGACTGCACCAGAGGTCAGCGGATCACTCTATTTTTAGGTCCCATTAAAAGCAGTGGTTTAAAATTAGTCCAGCATTAAACCTCACAAGATCTGGCAGTCGCGCTTAGAGAAGCTGTGAACTTGAAGGTCACGCACTTGGAATGATGAAAGGGCCGATGTTTGATGATATTTAAAATGGAGCAAGTAATGACTGAAAATCTCTTTAGCTGTTGGCAGGTAGCACAGTGTGAGGTTGGCCTTTGTGAGACTTGTTAAAGGGCTTCATTAGCAGACGTGAAGCCATCGGCGAAGGGCTATTATTAACTGCAATAATACCGTACATGTTGTCTGGTGCTAAAGTGGGGCAAATGTGGTTTAATTTTGAATGTAAGCGTTGTAGGAGAAAAGACGATTGGGCTTATGTTAAGAGTTTTTAGCATCAGCACAGCTTTGCATCAGATTGCCTCTCTCAGTCAATGTGAATAAATCAAATATCAAGCTTGAAGGAGGCCAGTGAAAACAAGAGTTGAGGGTACTGGGTCAAAACAAGTCTGTCCTCCAGAGGTCAGCATGTTGTCCTCACAGTCGTTGGGGGCACCGGAACTCTAAATTAGCCCTGGTGAGTCAACAGGGCTCATGTCAGATTGTAGGAGAGGTCAGGGTGTAAGGGTCAGAGGTCAGGATGCAGTGTTTGTCCTCGTATTTTACAGCTTCCTGTCTGTCGTGTTGTGCAAACCTCACTGGTAATCCCTTGTGATTCAGGTTCAAAGCAAAGGGATTGCCTCACTCTCGGGTACAGGTATGGGACTCATCCCTCCATTGTCCCCCACTTTGATCCAGACTGAAATATCTCCCCAACAAAGGGATGGATTGGCATGCAATTTCATATGATGATGATATGATGATTCAGAGTGTTTCCTTTGAAAGTATACAACGAGTTCCACCGATCCTCCTGCTCCCCCTCAGACGTAGAAGGTGCACCTGTTTCTGCACATATGTAGTTTTGTAGTGCTAGAGGGAAGGTGAAACTTAAGGGTCAATGACACAGCACGGTGCAGACACAGCAGGGTGCTGCGCTGCAAGGTATCTCTTTTTCTGAAAGAGCCAATTCAGGGCTCTTTTTGTTTCCCTGGCATAAAACCAGGGTGACCAGACAAGGTGATTTACCATTTTGTCTTGACATCAAACTAGAAATACACTAGAGCTGCTGCAAACACGCTGGACTGGAGCAGCAGGAAGGAATGGAGCTACACACACAGGGAGCTTGGATGATGTATGGCTACTGCTGTAGGGAACAGTTGGCTCACATGGTTTAGATTTTTGCTCTTTGGGAGAATTTCTAACAATCAAATACAAAAAACAAAGGTGCCAACACGGGATGATCTCTGACCTTTGAAGGCAAGAGAATTCTCCCTTAAAGAGGCGCTTAGCAGTTTTGGCCCTTTCTTTGCTGTTTTTCTGCTCGCCGGTTTCTTAATAGAGCTCCCTCTACAGCTTCAAAATAGATATTTGGCAGCTCCTATGTTTACTATGGTTTTTATTCTCACAGGGACTATGGGGGGAGTGAGAGACGACCACCATTCAACTTAAAATGAGTCATATAACCATTCCAGTGACTCCAAAGCTGTTCAATTAAGGTAAATTAAGCTAAAAAAAAACCTGCTTAGTTCCCCTTTAAATGTTCTACCTTCATCCGACAGAGAGGAGAGGACAATACTTACTTCCAGACATAAAATACATACCCCTCTCCAAAAACAGCAAAGGAGCAGATCCACTCACAATAAGCTGTAATTTAAAAAACGCCTCTCCTAAAAAAACAACAATAAATTTAAAGGGGCTTCAAAAGGGCCGCTGGTGCTATTACTTTACCGTACATAAAAGAAAGCACCGGTAGCAGGCAAAGTAAACATAGACCCCTTTGACTTTATGTGCATTTAAGGCTTTTACGGAGTGTGCTGAGGGACTGTTGGCTAACACAGGTCTTACAATAGTGATAGTTTCAACGGAGCTCCATGTTTCTCAGCATGGTCTAAATCAGTCTTTTTCAGGTGCTAAATGGCCCCGGGGTATAGGTGCCTAACTTGGGCTGAAAGCTAATCTTCTGTCATGTATGAGAGCATCGGAATTGATCGGATCGATTCACTACACTGGCTGAGAAGCTTGATCAGTGGGAGGGCAATATCCAGCATCCTGATCCTGTCAAGAGGCAAAGCTGTGACATGTCTGAGTGCCCAAAAAGAAAAGGTCAGGTGTTCCCCAGTTCCTCTTCCATCCATCCCCCCCTTGCTGCTTGACAGGGGAACACAATTTACAAAAAAAGAAATCCGGCAATTTAGTGTGGCATTTCAGTGTGAGGTATCCCAGATTATTAAAGCAGATTATATCAACACCCTATTGATCTAACCACATAACCCCACAGCATAATCTCATGTAATCTCCAGTTTGGCACTAATTGTAAATAAAAACTGCACTGAAATACATAGCAGCAACAGGAGTGACAATTCCACTGAAACGTGCTTTTGATTAAAGTCTCTTAAGTGAGCTGCTGGTTTCTATTTTCTGAGCTGGATGAAGACCTTCCTAAAAGAAAAAAATATTTCAACAAAGACATAGTTCAGAGTGATGATATGAAATGTTTCAACTACAAAAGAAATTATCCACAGAGCCAAAATAGACAGGAAGAATGTTTTTAATCAATCATGGGTGGGATGCACATTTGTCAAAAACACTAGGACTGCTAGTTAGGATTGACTGGTGTATTGACCATTATTTTATCAGTTAATGAAATTTATTTTTTAGTCACCATACTTGCAGAGAAGCACACGTTGACTTGCCCCAAAGTGATGTTTTTTCAAAATCAACCATCAAAAACTCATACAAAATGTATGAGTCAAAATCCTTATATGTTTTTGTCTGATAAAACAGCTCTTGTAAGTAACAAATAAATCAAATATGAATTCAGTGTCAAAAAGAGGTGTTCCAGGCTCAATAGCAGACAAATTTCCATCCCGCTGAGGTTATGGGAAAAAAGTTACACGAAGCTACTTTATGAACGCGTATCCCAGGGTGTTGAGCTGCTGACCTAGGTGGGGAAAGCACAGAAAGGACACAACGTAACACGCACTGGGCTTTTGGGGTTATGAAACCTTGTGTTTGCTGACAGCAGCTTATCTCCTTCCTTCATCTTTCTCAGTTGAAAAAATATTGTCACAATACAAAAAGGAAGGTCAGATGCTCAGCAACAATGTAAAAACAGCAGCCATCAGAGCTATTTTATTCTTTTATTCTTGAGAGAGGAAGCAGAGCTTGTTCATCCACAGCTGAGTAAACTACTTAAGTCTAGCTTATATGACTGAAGACATGATATTTTAAAAGCAAAAACCTCAAAATGTGGTAATGATAGAGATAGACAAACATAGCCACGTTTGATTGCCAGACTTCCTTTTGTTATTTCACTGTGTGTTTGAAGTTGTGAGAGAGTGAGTGAAATCTCAGAGAACTTTCTTCTCTTTCTGATGTTTCTGCACTTTCTCTCAATCAAAAACTGGCGATAAAATCTGCTGGACAGGATTCACAGAGGAGTACGCTTTGACAACACACTATGCGGCTACCAAATACTGTACAGGCAGCCGGTCCTGCCTTGTCTTTCTTTGAAATCTCTAATTGTCCACTCAAGCCAGCTGTGTTAAAACGGTCCACAATAAGATAAGCTGTGGGGCTGTTTCCTGTGCCGCCTATAAATATGGCCTAGTCACCCTCGAGCGGAGCTGGTAGGACAGATTTTACAGTTGCATCCCTCCACCATGCTGAAGTTCATATTGATGGTTGACAGACTGTTTACACTGTCTTAATTCATCTGTGTTATAACCATTCCCAATTGGATCCATTTGCCAACCCGAGTCTAGTGGTTTACACAGCGGAGCGCCTCCGGCATGTGGAGCCCATGCTCTGTACCCTCTGCTTGTTTCGTGACTGCACGCATGCAAATAAATAAAAAGTGAAGATGTATGTCCACAAGTAACTCATGGAGGAGCGGGGCCTGGAGGGTACAAGATCTAAACAGACCCTGATGACTGTATATGTGGAGTGAATTAAACAAGTGACACAGAACGTTATGCTTTGATCTGTTAATTACAGTGGAAAACAACCTGGCAACAAAACTGCTGCAATCGGTTGGACTGCATTACCTGAATTTTCCACCTTTCAAACAACTAAAACGGTCCAAGACATTGACGTGGAGGTCCAACAGGTGCAGCTCTATGTTCTAGTATTAGATTTAGATTTGTCAATTAAAGCGTTTATAGAATCACACACAAATCTACAATAATTCCTGAAAACACACAGTCTCCAGACTTTTTTTGGCCACATGGGGGAGGCAGAAACAAGTTGAAGAACACAATGTTGACATATCATCACATTTTACTGTGAGGGGATATTGTGAACTTGTTACTTGTTAACAGATTTCCAGTTTATTCACATATCCAGCAGTTATGGAGCAACATTATCATTATTTGGAGTAATGTTTTTGGCTATCTGGCAAACTTTAAGTACAATGTTCACTCTCTTTTAGCTCTGTTTTTGTTTTCTACCAATTCCTTAGAGTATAAATATCAGGCTTTTTAGCTAATAAACCATCCACTATGTTCACCAGCTAGCTATAGTAGTCACTTGACTGTCTGCTGTTTGGTGCTAAGCGGGTAATGTACAGTCAATTTTTAGAGATCCACAGCGGATCCACTTCATTTTACAGCATACATCCCTTGAAAAATAATACCATGGATGTATAAATAGAACACCTAGTGAATTACAACCATTAGCTACATCCATTATTACAGTCACAGGACCTCGGGGAACCATCATATGAGCAGCTGCAGTCCCGCGGGTCTGATCACGTTCATCATCACGTTACTGTCGATCACCCCTGACATTTGATTGGTCGTAACAGCTATTGTTTGAGCATAGTTGCTCCACAACGGATTAAGTCCAGAGCAAAGTTCCTGACCTCAAATGTTGCGGGCAGGGCTGAGTTTGGCTGGCAACCAGGCTATTAACATTCTGTTATTGTACAAAATATTACTTACAGATACTTTAACGCTATTATTATGCATTTAAATGCTACACAGGGTTACACAAAGTGTATCTTTCCTCCAATGGCAAAGACAACTTTCAATTACTGTTGAGCTGCCATTTTTATCTTACAAAGCCTTTGTGCTCCTCAAAGGCATTAATACCTGCACCTTGGTGATGCCTTTAATTGCCATTTACCATTAGGCTGGCTGAACAATGAAGCCCAGGCTGAGGGGATGTTGTCATGTTTAATGAGGCCTTCAGTAAAAGAGTGCTGCTGTGTCGGCACCACCAAAGGCTGCTTCTTGAATTCACCTCCAGTGGACCAGAGTGGTCCTGCGGGGATTTGATGGGCTGAGGGAGCACAGACTGTCCCTCCCCCCACTGTGGGGGTGTGAGGGGCTGCAGTAGCATCAGTAGCCCTTGCTGTGCATGGCTAGGCAGGCAGAAAGCACAGAGTGGAAGAGGTTATAACCGCAGTGACACAAACCAAGGTGCCACAGTGGCATTGTAACAAGGCATGCAGCAGTGATCAGAAGATATTTTTACTAGGTGAAACAGCCACTGGTGGTATTTCACATCACCTGACCACAAAGAGCAAAATATGGGCCTTTTTGCCCTATTGGTTAACTTAAAGAATGAGAACATACAGTGCCATCAAAGGCATGAACCAACATGGCCGCAAATAGACATATGGAGACAATGGCATGTAGTACAAAGGGGAACAGAGCCAAGAAAGAAAAGCAATGACAACTGTGAACTCCTGGCCTATACTTAGAAGGGGTACATGGTTCATAGTTTCACATGGAGTCCTCCGCCTCCAAACCCCATTGCAGTAACTTTGATTCTTTATTCATCACTCCCCCCCTCCACTCCATCCTTAAATCCAGCTGATGGAGGCTCTTTTGTCCACCAGCACCCAGGCAACAACATCAAAGAGCTGCTGTGTGTAAATGCAAAGTGCCTGAAAAACAAAACAGAAAAAATAAAGAAGTCCCGGAGGGAATGGGAGATGTCTCCAACAGCACCCGGGAGGGGGAAGGAAAAAGAGCTGCTATGTACAGTAGGAAACAGGGAGAGGGGAAAATGAAACTAAGAAAGAAAGAAACTAAGATATAAAGCACACCCTAACTTGCTTAGTAGCAGTTATTTGTCAGACATTCATCATCATTTACTAAACACACAAAGGTGTGGGTTGGGTCATTCTTGGTTTAATGACAACAATAAACAAATGACATTAGACTTTGTATGAGACCATTATGACACTTTCTTTGTGCTGGATCATCAAAGCCCATTAGGGGACATTGAAAGGCCTTCCATAGCCGTTCATGACCACTTCCTCATTCTCTGACAGCTGAATTGGAGGCTTGATGGATTGTTGTACAAGACAATGTCATGCTTTTGGACTGAATGCTTTGCTTTGATCTCACTGGATGCCCTTGAAGCTTCAACAACGGCCGATATGTTAACAACCGGTCTGGTTATTCTAGCTCTATTCTCCACCTACTGCCCTGCCAGTCAGAGCCGTGAGGGGAAGGGGACGGTGGGAGGGGGAGATAAAAGCCTTTTATCTCTGCCCCATGCGGGGCTCCTGCAGAGTCACGCTTGGCGTGGCGGCATGCCTCG
This sequence comes from Etheostoma cragini, assembly GCF_013103735.1. Taxonomy (NCBI): domain Eukaryota; kingdom Metazoa; phylum Chordata; class Actinopteri; order Perciformes; family Percidae; genus Etheostoma; species Etheostoma cragini. The sequence continues at coordinate 10,225,629 of NC_048421.1, read as the reverse complement.
TCTCGTTCCGACAAAGTACCCGCCAGTGACACGCCGACTGCAGAGCCTGGCACCAGGTCTCCAGCCAGCGCAGAGCAAACCCTCTATTCAGAAGAATGAAGGAAACACAACTACATTGGGCCTACAGTTTATAATTAAAAGTCCTTAGCCTCAAAGAGCACAGCATCTCCATCTTAATGGTAGGCTTCCATCTAAGGCATTGGTTTAATACTCACTCTGTGTCCCATCAGATAGTGATGTGGACAGAGGAGGAAGAGAGACATTAGGTCCACAAAGAACACATGTGTCCCATCCGGGATTAGGGGTTCACTCTTCCCTCAGTAGCCTAATTGCTGGATCGGCCAGATCAAAATCACTTCATTGAGATCAAGGACACTGTCTTGCTCTTGTCTCACTACTCTGTTGCACAATAAGTCAACAAAAGCAGCAACAAACCAGGGATGGGATGGGTGGTGGGGAGTCTAGAAGTTGTGGAGCAAAGATGAATTTAGTTCATGTTTAGAGAGCATGTTGTGTGATTAAGGGAAGCCCACATCAAACATTGTGGCTTAGGAAAACCACCAGTTGAAAAACAAGATGCTTCTTCTGTGCAGAGCGGCGCAGACTGGAGATGCTGTTGTTCAGAAGCAGACCAACCCAAACCAACCCGCCTGTCTGTCTCTTGAGACAAACAGGGAAAGAGACATCATAGATTGGTAAAGGAACTTGGAAGTCATTATGAGTAAGAGGGCAGGATAAGTGAGCGACTTTTAATTTGGAGTAGCAAACATAACAGGTTATAAACATGTAAACATGCAAGGAATTTGAAGAATTAGTCACTGTATCAGACTGTACTCTTAATCTACAACACTTCATAACCTGTAAACTTTATATCAAATGTGCACACATGGCAAAATGTATACAAAATACATTATTTAGCGTAAAATCGGGATGTGAATGTGAGACATTTTAACAGTCGTTTGTTTGGCATAACATTCCTATACATTTGGACAAAACCTTGAGGCTCTCGCAGGTTCTGTCATGTATCCGGGGAAAACACTGAAAGAAAATGATGGATAACACCCCCCTTTCCCCACAGAGAAAACTCTCTGGACAGAAGAACAGCAATATTGTGGCCACATGTGTGAGCTTGTTTACTTACACTTGGCTTTTAACTACAGGAATCTCATGATTTAAACCACAACATAAGAGACTAAATTCATAGCATGTTACCATACTACACACGTTTTACCCCTTTAATTGGAACAGGAGAAAGTGTGCATGTGTCGACCAACATCTATGGGCATCCGGGTAGATTAACACATGGACGCCGTGAGATGTCTCTCTCCTGCTGTCTCACGCATACAAAACACACACAGGCCTCGGCAATCTCTTAGGTAAAGTTTATTTCTAAAACCCTAATCATGTCAATTTCCCCTTCAAATAATAAACTTTCAACTTTATTCCATCTCCTCTCTTTGCCAGTACCACATCAAACAAATCCTAAGGTCAACAAGGGTCAGCGAAAGGATCTGGATAATGATGAGGCTCAAAGAAAAAGATTGAGGGTGCTGAAAGAGAAATGGTTAAAGAAGGGGAGGGGAGCTGATGGGAAGAGAAGAAAGAATGGAGCTGGTGGGGAGAGAGAAGGTGCAAAGGCTATGCCTTGTAACGACAGACCCCTGATTACATTGTTGCACAAATAAACAGGCCCTCTGCAGGCTCCCTGGAGTCCAGCTGTGGTGCAGGAGAGGAAAGCTTTCATTTCAGGGGGCTGAGGTCGAGCCAGGCAAGGGATGGGATGAGGCCTGGCTGTCTACCCACATCCTTTCCTTGCATCTCTGTCAGCAAGTCAGTGAAGACAGGAACGGGGCTACATCTAATTTGAGAAGCTTGTTGAGTAGGTGCCATTTCCTGCACTTACAGGCTACCTAGAAAAGCCATCAGAATGTTGACTAATAACTGTCCATCTCAGAGAGCTACAGAAAGGAGCTGTTTAGGTTAAAAAGAAAAAAGGATGCTGGATATCTGTGCTTTTTGATGATGATGAGGGGCCATCTGTATGGGGCCAGATAGTGTTGGAGGAAAGAGGCAGAGAAAGACAAGGTTCAGATGCCCTGGAGCCACATCTGCAATCGTCTTTCCTTCACCTCCGACCATTACAAGGTCCTGGTCCCCTCTTCTCTCTGTGTCCTGCAGCTATCAAGGCCCACATCAAGGCATGCCCCTGCTAAATGTATGCCCCCCTATTAAGGGGCCATCATCAGATAAACAAGATAAACAAGTCCCATTCCTGGCAGGACTGATCAAAGGACTCAATGTTAACCCCATGGCCAATTTCAAGTAGGCAGAAAAATCAAACACAGATGAGGTCACATGGAAATGGGGGGGGGGGAGGCTAATCCATTGTCCCTTTATGGGCACAGAAAGCAAAAGGGACAGTGAGGAGGGTGGAGGACAGAATGGAAATAGTTTGAAAATGGGGGGGGCATGCAGCTACTTTCTCAAACAGATCCTTGTATGTTGTTTTCTCTAAGGAATTGCAGCTTTACTCTCACAGTAAAAACTAAATTCCTGCCAGACTGCAAGGACAGGTGCACCTGTTCACCACAACACATCAAGAAAAACATAGGCGGTATTTAGCAAAAAAAATGGTGAATCCTTCAGATACGTCTTACAGTCTTGGTGGTTATACCAAGGGAAGCAATCCAAGTTGTAAAAGTCATCTTGGCTACTGAGCTTGGGTGCAGGGACTTGGCTGAAGTAGTCTGCTAAAATGATATATACGCACCCCTCTGCTTTCTCTTATTTCCTCGGTAGATAATTGCGTCATCTAGGCCAAAACTTGCGTATATGGTGGTAGTTCATAATCTTTTCCCAAAGCTCCGGTGTTGTCTTTCATCTGTTAATCACCTCTTCACTGAATGAACCAAACTCTTCCCAGACGTGCACGTCAAACGAAATGAATGGTTCAAGACAAAATCTTGCCAAGTATGCATCCGTGGATACACTTTTCTGATTTACTTTCATATTTCTACTCCCAGACAATTGAACAAACGTATTAAAATACGAAAGATTTTGGGATAGACTCACTGAAGACAAGAAACTAAATCGGATAAATTAACAAAACAAATGCCAAACTCTTCTCAACTTCAAGGTAGGACAGAGAGATGACGCTTGTTTTTGCTCAAGTAATCAGTTCATTCACATTCACACAGTAGAGAAAAAAGGAAATTTCATTAGCTTTTTCTCTCAAGAGGACTGTATTGAATTGTAATCAAAAGATTATCCAAGAATCATCAAACGGCCCCCCATGGGACCACCCACAGAGAGTAAAGAGAAACATGAGACTGGCCACATGCTCTGTTTTTCACCAAGACCTCTATGGCACCAACAATACAGGAAGGAGCGAGAAAAAGGACAGAAGGTTTTTTTGTCACGACACTTTTGAAATGTGGCCCTTTCTTGTGAAGGGCATCGCCTGTGTTTGGGTTGACTGATGGAAGCATCTCAAGAACAAATTCTGGCAGTTGTAGTCTCATCAGTCTGAATTCATCATTTCAAATCAGAGATATTAATTCTATGTTATAGTTAGGTCTTGCTCACACAACCTACTGCATGTCATTGTTTTGGTTGCTGGCTTATCACATAATGGGAACTGCTTTACTCCCAAATGATACTGATAATGAGAGGCCAGGTCTATATTTAGCCTTTGTCTCTCTGACGGACCTCTTTACTGACGTAGCTGTAAGGGAGAGCCATAAACAAAGCTGGCAGAGTGTAGACAAGCATGTGAGCACTTTGCTGCCAAAGTACCAAACATCAGTCCAGAGACAGAGAGGGTTAGGGGGATATGTGAACGGCTGCACCACATGAAGTTCACGTACACCACCACCACAGACTATGGTTAATGCTTGTGGTTCATCTCAGGCCTTTGACTGACAGAAAAGTCCTGAAAAAGACGAGGGGAGGCTCCGTCAGTAGCCTGTGATATGCCTGTGAGGATGAGAAGCCTTCAATACGGCTGTTGCTATGAGGAGATCTTTTCCAAGAGGAAAAAAAACACTGTCAAGGGATGACATTAGCTTTTGCATTGGGATCACATAAGAAGAAAATGTTAGTACATTAAGAATACTGTCTCTTCTCAGTCTAGGGTGTTGGGTGGAGGTGGTAGTTGGTGGGTACAGGGTAGACAGACCCCACCCAATTTTTCAATCCTGGCTAATTAAAGGACGACAAGTCATCCATGGAGATTTCATGGGTTCAAAGAGACCTGGGTGTCCTGCTGTAATTTCAAATTACTGATTTCTGTTATTAATTATACATCTTAAGTGCCTTTGAAGAATGCTATCATTCATCAGGAAGACATAATGTCTGGCACACACACAAAAAGACGTAAAGCATAGAGGCTTCAATTCACTGGATCCAATGAATCAGAGCTTCCAGGAAAATCAGCAGTGTCTTATTGTATGATTATTATTTTTCTTTCTTGGATTTTTATTTTGTTTTAGCAAAACACCAGCGTCTGACGTCAGTGTATCATTGTCATTTTGAAAGTAGTCTTGGAAGCAGAGCAGGCGTTGTGATTGAACTCTGAGAGCTGCCCTGGAGCTGTACTTTGAGGAAGAAACCACGGAACCACAGATAATGCTTTACAGTCCACTAGTCTCAACTACTGTCATCAGATTTTCACTTTGTAAGACACTTGAAAACGATTGCCGTTCCTGTTTCTTTCAAAACAAAGGGCATTGCGCTGATGTCAAACTTAAGACAATCGTAGAGCTGTTTGGGAAACATGTAAAATGAAAAATAAAGAATTCTGTCATCAAGAGAAAACACTTACGATACTGTCCTTACTGTTGGGATAATCTACAGTCATCTGAGCAGAGTTAATGGCCAGAAAACAAAAGCATCATATAGTCGGGCACGCAATAAAAATGAAACCACCTCTGTTGACTGGTTGAAGACGAGGAAGACACGAGACACAAGTTCAAACACTGCAGAGTCTCTTCCTTGTCTACTTTCCACTGGTGTAAAGACTTTTCAGGAGACAGGGGAATGCATCTCCCTTTCATCCTTCACCACAGACAAACATAGACATATAAAAACATCCATGTTGAAAAGTGGCAATAGTCCTTTTAATTCCAGACAACCCCAATGTGAAGAACTTAATTACAGAACGGGGGCAACCCAGCCCTTTTGAAAATTACACTTACAGTAAGACCTTTGAAGCAAATACTTCCTTTATCCTATTTTTTCTTTTGTTCAATGTTGTGTCTCTTGTAAAGCATGCTATTGACTACTGTGGTTTCTACTGGGTCCCTGTCTTTTCTCGTTGGTCTCCATCTCTGTCAGGCATTCTCTCATCAAAGGCCTATCTCTTTGACACGCATTGGAGAGCAAACATATTTAAGACCCCAGTTAGTGTGTTGAGTTTAGGCCCATTCTTTACATAATCAATCACCAATCCAAGATTCTGATTTAAGAATATTTCACAAGATAATCAAATAAAGCCACTACTGATTTTTTAAATCAACCCGCTATCAAACAAATACGTTAATCCTAAACTATATTGCTTTTCCTCGGGGCCTTGACATTGACTCAGCCAATGATGGTTACGTGTCAGACTATACTTAGTCGGGAAGTATTTGGTCGGAGTTAAGATTTTAAAGCCTGCTAGTTTCCAACTAATAACACAAACCGCTATTTCATCAACACAAACATGTGGTGAATAATCCTACCACACTCAGGTAAAACAACTTCAAAAGGGAAGTGTGATCCCATGACACAATGCCCAGAAATGAAAAACAGACCATACCATTTAGTTTGACAAGAATTCTGTTCATTCCTTTCTGTTGAGTGTGGATGTCTGATACAAGTTAAAGATTTCCTCTGCATTAGTTCATTTGTTTAACCAAGTAAAGGTAAAGCTTCGTGGTTGAACAGGACCAGGAGGCCTGGCAACAAACCTCTACCTAAAGCCATGGCAGTAAAGTAAGAGAGGTGTGTTGTTTCTCTCTCATCTTTCTCTCAGGCGGGCATAAGGGATGCTCTGCCAGGTCTAAGCTACGGTGTTGGGTTCGGCAGTAAATCAGCTTGGTTTCTGATGATCAAAAGCTTGTCGTTATTTCCCGCGCTTTCATGTAATCTCATAAAAGGCCGACCGCTCTGATGGACTGAGACTGCCTGCCAAGCCAGCCGGGCCTCCCATGCTGGCATCCCAGTGTGTGTGGCTCTGTTGGTTTGTTCCTAAAAATCAGAACAGAGGAAAACAAAACAAGGCAGCATAAAGTGCATCCCTATGATTGAAAGTACAACATATCAGGGCCACTTTCTTCTGTCATTATACACAAGGGGGGTGGCGGGGGGGATATTTCACCAAAACATACACAAGTTTTGGATAAAGGAGGCTTTATGCTTCCATCTGAGAGTTTGGCATTGAACAAATAATTTAGGAAGTTATGTTTTTTTCTAGTTAAACCTAAAGTTTGCATGTGAAAAATAGGTGGCAGGAAGAAGAGATGAAGCGTCTTGTTGGAAGACTAATAAAATGTCTGAAACCACCGCGCCTCAGAACGAAAGAGACAAACATCAAAGTCAATAGCCTGGCTGTTTGATCTCCCCAAGTTTTTCCTCTCTTTTTAACATCACTCTGACCCGTTTACACTCTGGTCTTCATTATCCTCCTCTGCCCTTAAAATCATTTGAAATCTATGAGGGTCTGACATGAGAAGGGAGAACATTTCAGCTTAAAGGGAGATGGCAATGACCACTCCGATACACAACATTTACCAGTCAATATCACTTCATCTCCTACCAAATTACACATCTTATGTGGGATCTTGCGTCGCTTTGAATAAAACGGTTGGTAGTAATGGATGTTCTGTTCTCAACCTCCAGGGAGGTTTATGGCTCGCATTCTGACAAATGAGAAAGAGGGAGATAAAAAGACACACACAGACACCAACTCTCTCCATAAATAAAATAAATCAATAACCATAAAAAGGCAGCTATTAAAGCGTTGGATAGCTACACTTTGAGAGTAAAAGAGGGATCTTGGCTGATTTGTAAAGGCTTTCAAATACGTGTAGGCCGCACACATTACTGATAAATGGATGGTGGGTGCTGCCGCGGTTGGGATGTATCAAACGTGTGCTGGTAAGCTAATAAAGTCCAAAACATTTGACAGCTGCAAGACAACTCATTTACAGTTTTCTGAAATTTGGCCAGCTTGGGCAGGATAGTTGGAGCATCGATGTTACACGTCTTCCATTGAAATACTTTCCTTGGCATTAAGTATTGCTAAACTAAATGTGTCTGGGTATCTGCCTGTGGTTATAACAGAATGTGCTTTTTGTTTCCATATCAGTCATTTTTGTGTTTTTTATGTTTTAGTATGTTGGCATATGTGCGTGTATACGAAGCCTCAAAGAGACAAGGCTACTTGTGCTCATGGCGTCTGGTAGAGCTCGTGACTGGGCCTGTTTAACTCCACTAACAGTGCACCGTTCGACAAAGCCCATCACGCAACCCACAGATGTCCCACAGGACAGACAGTACTGAGCCGCAACCAACAAGAAGCAGTAATAACCCCCAAGCCCACACACCCATGCACACACGCACACACAGACACACACCCACACACACACACACACACACACAAACATGAAAACAAAACAAACACATACACTCATGATCTAGTAGACTCCACTGAATCTTCTTCAGAACATTAAATACATCTCCAAATTTGGTCAAAAAACATATTTTCTCATGTGACTCTGGTGGAATCTATCCATGCAGATATTTTGGGGTTTTGTTTGTGCAGGTTACATTACATTATAGATTCTAACAACATTTTTGTCCGGACCCATTTCACTGGATGACCTATTTAACTGTTTTCATAGGGAATGGTTGTTAAAAGTAGTTCTCAACAATTAATTCCTTAATTTCACTTAAATGCAAAAAAGTCAAAAACTAACTAAATATGGAGTAGAATGACGGTTGTGGGGGAAGAAAAGAGTCTCAAAACAAACAAATAAATGTATAAAAGACAGGAAGACATTACAGGGCATTGTAATGATCTGGTAAATTAGTTATGGGGTACAGAAACATCACTGAGCTACAAAGCAAAACAATAATAAAAAACTGGTAACTTAGTGTATTGGCAAACTTGTACATGCAATGGTCTACTACCTTACACTCTTTGACTAAAACACACACCCACAAGCCTTATTTATTGTACCTATAAGGGTAAGTACAATAAATCTAACCCTGATGGGAGTGATTACAGTTTTATAACAATATCACTTTTAAACAATCCTTTTTTCTTTATAGGGGACATTTGTTCATTGAATCCTCTACATCATCAAACATCTGGAAAGTGCTTCTAAAAAAATGACTGGATTTGGGCTTGAGGGCATTTGGAGCAATGGCGATAACATTTCAATGAAAATTGACAAATTTCGTGCACGACTTTGAGGAAAAAAACATAGGAAAATGTTTTAGTCAAATCTGTAAAAGCCCTCAGAGGCAAAGGTTGAATCAAGCTCTTTTTTTAGTGTCTTTACATTCACAGTTAGGTTATTTTCTAGAGTTGCCTGGAGCTGACATGCAACTTGGACTCCGAGTTCAAAGCCTACAAAATAAAAAATATAAATACAAAACCATTAGCCAGCTTGTTTTCTTTAGTTAACATTTCAAACACACTGCGGAGTAGATCGTGTTTTCGGTCACCTGTCCGTAACACAAATGTTAATGTTGTTTTTCAGATGGTCCTGGGGCAAACTGCAGTGCCACAGCTGGAAAGTCCTCAGCACCCTTAAAAAAACGTCTGTACAAACACACCCGAACCCGGCAGAACACAACCTCCTTTGGCCTGCTAGCTGCCTGCTAAGATACAATTTGCATTTGGCCCTCAGCACAGCGGAGCCACAAGCATGGGTTTCAGTGTCAGCAACGGGTTGAACACATACAGACCCAGAGGTGGTGACATCACAGAGGAGAAAGAGCAGTCAACGCCGCTGGAATAATTTTATCGGACATACCATTCTCGACATGGTGGGGGGGGAGGTAGTAACAGCCATTTTTATTAGAGATACTAAGAAGTTTATAAACAGAGCCACTTGACACAGGGAACTTAAAATTCAGGGGTGATTTTCTGTGTAGACAGACTACCACTTCATTAAATAAAGTAAGACCTCAAAGAGTACCAAACTCTTGGACATGCATACCACAGAGAGAGAGAGAGAGAGCAAGTAACCCGGATCCCCTAGCCACATGAGACAGTAACAGGCTGTCTGTCCCAGAGGTTATTACAATTCCAAACATTTATTGGAAGGAAATCAAAAATTGTTTGTCTTTTTTGTCTTTCCTTCTTACTTCTGCCCACAAAATGACATTCAAGCAATCAACATGTTTATATGTTAGGTATATAACTGCTCGGGAACAGCACTTTGAGACTATTTCTACACCCGCTTGGAGATGAAATAACACCATAAAAACACACATGAATCAGTAAAAATAATGCTCAGAAGGAACATAAAACCTTCCTCTGTTTTAAGTAGCTAGTTATAAAAGGCACAGACAGCTGTCAGGAGAACAATTTGATGTGTGTGACCGCAGTGCGAACTTGACCGGAATAGCCTGGAAAAGCATAATGAAGCACTGGCTTCAGCAGCATGAAGGCATGCATGACCCAATCTGTAAAAGTGAGGAAAGATACTAAGATTATGGTCTGATCAACTAACTTTGAAGATGGGGCATTTTTTGTCAGTGAAGGCATCACTTTTCTGAAGTTCAATTATTCACTAAAGCCTTTTCTCTCAGCTAATAGAAACTGGACAAAATAACACAATATAACACTCATATTAAAGGAATAGTTTATCATTTTGGGAAATACACACATTTGCTTTCTTGCTAGGAATTTGATGAGAAGAATAATACAATATTTATGGCTGTATGATAAATATGAAGCCAGCTGCTGGTTAGCTTAGCTAAGCATAGATTTGTTTCTGATGAACAGACCCGGGCATTTCCATTCCATTTCTATGCTAAGCTAAGCTAACAGACATGTGAGTGGTGTTGAACTTCTCAAGTGTAATTACCAAAATGTCTAATCACTAATCTTTGAATGCTGAGTCTTCTTAGATTAACATATATTTTATAGCAACAGCAGAGTGTCAAACAAAAATGATCTTCATGTCATTTGATAGGGGACAAGTCACTAGATTTGTTAAGACACCTGCTCGAGGGAAATGCATTTGCATTGTAATTCTTTGCTCTGTGTTATAACCAGTTTTAATCCTTTTTCAATGACCAGTGAAACACTGGCCATTGAAAAAGGATTTCATCTGATCCTATCAAAGACAAGAAACAGATGATCAGTGACATAGTGACACCACTGCAGAGGAAAAACAGACCTATTCTCACTTCAAAGAGCCAAGGGGATGCTTCACACCGGTAATAAACTACAACAGAAGTTCACCGCTTTTCCAACACATGAAAGGGATTTCTAAAGTTACGTCTCCTCAAGTGGTTCGCTCTCTTACTCTACCCCAAACAAAGTTCATATCAGTGGAGGGCTGGTGCATGGCGCTGAGGCTGTTTACATGGGAGGTGTTACCATGGGAGCGGTTAAAGTATTTCCATTTCAAAGACAGAGGACAACACGCTCCTGTTTAATGTAAGAAAGGAAGAAAGAGAAGGCCTTGGTTCCAAAACGACGCCACTCACAAATCACTGTCACAACTTAAGATGATTTCTATGAATGGAGGGCTTACGTTGGGATGTCTTTAATCCGGTTAACCCTCCATTAACCTGACAAATATACAGAGGACACTTGTAACCAGTAGACTTTACCTTGGCATGAGGGCAAATTACATCTGCGGCTAAAACCCTCGTCCTTTGCATGACTAATTGAAGTAATTACATAAGAGAGATGAAAGAGGTGCCCTGTCCTGTCAACTAAACAACTGCATCATATAAACTCTTCACTTACTCCAAAAGGATAAATATGAAAACAAAGACACCACTGACACAGTTGTAGAATTAAAAAAGACAAACTGTGTAACCTGGAGGAAGATGTCCAGCATGTTGTCAAATCTGACTCTCCTGTAGTGAAAGGACACAGCGGACAGAACACAGGGAGGGTCCTGGAAAGACAAAAGAAGACAAGAAGACCTGAAATGCTGGCCGACTGTTCTCATTTCAGTTGTCTCTTACTTTACAAGCAAAGCTGCTGCTTACATCATGTGTCTGGAGTGCTGACAGGGAATAGGGTGGCACGGACAAACAGGAGCAGGTTGAGAAAGTGACAGGTGACGGAGTCTGTAGTCGATAGCTGTGACTGAATCCTGAGCAGTTGCAGCTCCCTCCTGAGGTAGCTGTTTGAAACAGCATATCTGCTTGACACATTCTATATTTTATATTTCATATGAGATTCAGCATGAAGACATTACCAAGGACTTTTAATAAGGAACTTGCAGAGACTTTATTAAGTGTGTGTTTTGATGTGGAGGACTAATGTGCGGCAGGATTTTCTTCCACATCTGGTCATAGCCTACCAGATTTGCATTTATCTGACACACAAGTATTAATTAATGCTCATCAACATTTTGGCTTCAAATGTTTATCTGCATTCATGTTGCAGAAATGTGCTGTGAAGTGACTGACTACATGCGGTCAAAAATTAGAGTAAGTCATTTGTAGATTGTTGTTCTGATAATAATATATGTTTAAACCAGATGGAAGGGAACCACCTGCTGTAGGGACAAGTCGGAATAAAAACACAAACACTTTGATAATAATAACAACAATAAATAAGCTGCATGCTATTAATCAATAATAATAATCAACCAATAAGTATTTGTAAAGCCACAATACAAACCTACCTTCGAATAATTTTGTGTTTTACATCTTCTTATTCCGAAAATTATTCAACAAATTCGTTATAAAATGATGTGGACTGAAAAACCATTTAGGTGGGAAGAGCGATGACACATATAGCCTAGTAAAACCAGCGGTCTGAGCAACCGTCATTCATTCTTGTGTTCATTTTTACCCCAACGCATTCCTCAGCTTCCTTTGATTCCCGCTCTTCATATGTGGCAGTCACTCTGTGCTGAAAGAGAAATTAGAGGTAAAGATGACAAAAGCATTCTGCAAATTATAAGGCTTTGTGTGTACTATTCTGAGCTCAAACATGACATTCAGTCCGGCAGCGTGCTTTTTTTTTTTTTTGCATTACGAAAAACGAAAAGAGAAAATACCACAGCCGACTGGAAGTACAGAGTGAAAAAGAAAGGCCATAATTATAGCAGAGGTTGAAGAGAGAGAGTGAGTCCCTATCAGGAACTCTCATCTGCTCATCTTCATTTGACCCTCACATGAGAGCGCAGTCGACTTTGGTCTTGTTAAGTGGAACATGTCAACAGTCATTCCCGAAATTACTGCATATGCCAATGTCAGAAAGTTGGGCCTTTGATGGCTGTTCTCTGAAGACTTAAATCAACTCGCTCAGGCTAATTTAAACAAAACATAATTATAATAGCTTTGTAACATTGTTCTTAAAAAGTTAATCAGTTATGACAGCAGGTTTGGCTCATGAGCCAAATGCAGCTTGAATATTTACATTTGTTTACATTTACATGCATGTGAGAATGGATATTATCTGTGTGCTTTCATTGGATGGGATTTTTATGTCTAAAATGGACTAGTTGTCACGTTGACTGAATACTTATTTCAAAGATAACGGACACCCACAGACTTTTGCTGATGATGGCTCTGAGCAGTTGCTAGGTACATACCCTCCATACCACTGCAATTTGTCACTTTTAGAGACAAAACATGTTAATCAGTGAGCTTTAGAGGTGTTGTTCGTTACGACAGAGCCAGGCTAACTGTTTCCCATTGTTTCCAGTCTTTGTGCTAAGCTATGCTAACTGACTGTTGGCTGTAAACTCATATTTATTGTCATATTTCAGAGTGGTATCAATAAACTGATATAAATCTCTGCCTGAAAATCACAAAGTGTATTTTTCCAAATTCCCAAACTATTCTTCAAACTACTTGTCGTCACATTAATATCAGCTTGGTTTCTTGTGTTTTTTATTGAATCACCACAAAAGTTTGACACCAGAATGAAGATTAAAGATGGCTTCATTAGCAGCCATCTCAAATCTTCTTTGATTTGGGTATAAATATCTACATGCGTTACTTTGATCATTAAGGCATACCCATGTTTCCTTGACCTCTGCCATATGGTGCCTTGTCTGTCTATCTGTGAGAGAGCGAGTGCACATCCACATGCTAAGATGTCTGACCATCATTGTATTTCCCTTCATGCTCAAGCTCCTGCTCTCAAGTGGATATCAAAGGCCTGCATTTACAGTTATCTCTGCTTGGCTGCGCCACGGAAGTAATCACTGCAGGTCAGGGGTCAGCGCTCTGGCCCAAGTGAGAAACACAACTGACTGACATTGACTTCAAAGGAAATTGATCCTCTGACAGGCTGTTGTTTTAGCCGGGAACTCTGGATATCATAATCAGGGAGCTGGAAAGGGACAGTAAGAAGAGAGAGCGGTAGAGTGTGTTGTAGAGATGGGTGGGGGACACTGGTGTCTCAGGAGAGAAGTGAGAAAGACTACCTTTGAATAATTAGAGCCAACGACATCAAAGAACAGGCTCAAGTTCGGTGTGCTTAACCTCTGTTGCACAGTAACACGGCAACAACAACAAAAAAAACGTCATTTTATTCCAACCCGTTGTTATTCCTCTGGTTGGCGAAACCCAAAACCATGTCAAACATAATGGAAAATATTTGAGGTCTTCTTTTATTAACCAAGAACAGCTTTGATGTTTGACGTCTTTATTTGTTTTAGAAGAAGAAAGGGAAAGGGCAATATGGCATGCGAGCGATCTTCTTTTGGAGAGAGCACACAAAAAAGGAGAGGAATGAATTATATGAGAGCAAACCATGCTTGTTCATTGTACATAATCAATTAAACATCATTATCGGGGCTTTCAAGAGTGCCAAGATCAAAGAGCAGTAGGAAATGATCAAAGTGACAGCATTTTGTTTGAGCACTAACCCCTTCCTACTACTGTGTCCTGCTCTCCATCAAGTTCACTGCTTTGCTAGAGATCCGATGAAATTACAAAGGTCTAGCAAGCCACTTTGCTTTGTGTTTCTCACTGTTTATGCTGCAAAGAAGATAAATTGATTCCAATTTTCTGTTATATTTGCATGTTGTGTTGTGTGCTGTGTTTTATTATACCTTGGCATTAAAAAAAAACTGGAAAGCCTGGGGAATGTTGGGAATTGCAGATTGCAAAAATCTGGCAAAGTGAGTCAACCAACTGGCTTCACGTTAGTGGCTCTCAGGGGGAAAATAAAACAGCTCTGTTATTGTAGATGAGGAATTATCCACACCAGTTGTGACAAACTGTACTGTGGAGCAGAGTAGGTGGCTGCTACTTTCATCACCTCAAGTTGAGTTGCAATTAATCAAAATACAGCAGGTTAAGAGGAAATAAATCAGATGAAATGCACAGCTATACAAAGCCACTCTTATTCTACATGTCTGTAAAGCTGGAAAATAAATTGGCTTAGGCTTTGGTACATTTTGACCCGTAGTTATATAAGAAAGTCTAAAACAGCATTCCAGCTATCAAAGGCACAAACCACAAACCGTCTTGAGTGTGTGTTCACCAACTGGACACTTCAAATGCAAAAGCAACGGCATGAAAAGGAGCCTCTTCAGCTTGCTGGGTGTGAAAACAGGTGGAGGGGGGCAAGAGGGAGTCTTTCATAGACATCCTGTCAAGAGGGAAGGGCAGACGGGTGGAGCAGCATCACAGTGGGCATAAGAAAAGTCAGCGATTCAGGGTGGTCAACTGGAGAGTGCAGGAGGTCAGAGAAACAGTGTGTGAACTATTCGACACCAGGCCCCATCCTCCAGGTCTTATCACAGCATCCTTGTTGGCTTTGAGTTTTTTAGCTGATGGTGGGGGGGGGGGCGTTGACTCTGTGACAGATCTAAACCACTGACACTCAGCCTAACGTCAGTTCTAGCTCTTCCTCGCCACTGGATTGGCGCTAGAAGAAAGCTCTAACCCTAATCTTTTTTAAGTTGGCCATTTTTCCTTAACTCACTGAGGCCTTTTATTGACTGTGTTCATCTGGAAAGATTCAAGAGGAAAATATAACGTCTTTTTAAAGGGCTCTAAGTGGACAAAATGGTGCCCGGTGTAGTTCTAGGCCCTTATCTGCATTGATAGATCCTTATACCTTTGTTTGTGTCAGGTTAAAATAGATCATTACTTACAAGAGACCCTTATCTGTCCACTAAGATGCTTTTATGTACTGAAATATACACAATTATCAACATTTTTTTTGTAGCCACAAATAACTTATTTATAAATGTGCCCATTTTACAAATTCATATTCCTGAAAGCAATATTTACAGCAAGACCAGGAAATGTTTCAGGGGAGCCGCCAATAATACGACAAAAACAATTCATATGTATTGGGGTATGGTATAACAAGAGCAGCAAGTCAGGTCAGATCATGTGCTGTGTAAACCTGTCTAAATAACATTGGCTGTACAAGACTTTGGTGTTGCCTTAGTGTAGAAGCTCTTATGCAGTGCATTATAGAAGCACAAGAGAGACGACATTTGATCTAAAGCCCAAGTGGTGGTCTGTTTTGTCTGTAACAATTCACACACATACACATTCATTCACACACATAGGGATACTGCTGAATCATGCCAAAAAGGCCATTTGATCAGCGTCAGACACAGGAAAGATGACGTCCCATTCGACAGGATTCACACGCTCCCCGCTCTCGGCACAAAAGGGCAGAACAACAATATTATGGTGTCCACTGAGTGCCTACCCCCCAGTAAAAACATTTCTGTGAGAGTGGGCTTGACCTACCTCTTCTCTAGTATAAAAACACAAAGCCGAGTGTATTCCGACAGCTGCTGCCCGGGTGCCCCGTGGAGAACAGAAGGAGAGCTTTGAAGATCTTGACCTTCTGGAACAATAAAACGCAATCATCAAACACTCTCCTGAGACAGACTGCTGACCCACAGATCCAAGTGTCTGCTTGAGATAATTCATATTAAACTGTAGGGATCACTGTGCATGTGTGTGTTTGATGCTTGCAGGGGCACAGATCATGTAGATCTGGAGCCCAACACATGAAGTACAATTCACTGCTATCTGAATCTGTATAGTACTACCGTCTAATGCATTTACATATTGACATACTACAATGTAATGTCAGCATCAAAGTATCCATTTGTCCAAGGAATTTGTTTAGCATCACTCTGCCCTGGGAAAGAATGTTTCAATTGTTTTTCAACAAGCATTAAATGCTCAAACAAACAAAACTTAGCCAGCAAATCACAAACCAGCAAACATAAATGTAAAAATGGCAATTCCTAGTTTTACGGGGTTGTTAATGTGACAACTTATTTATTGGCCAGGACGAGTTGCTATAGGCAACTGCTGGGCGCTGTAGGGCCTGGCCAAGGTACATAGTCTCCCTTAAAATGGTGAATTGCTACTTTTAGATAACCTTTAGGTAAATCTTACCTAAAAATAGCTCACAGGTAGCTTCACACTTCACACACAAACATGAGAGTGGCATCAAAGTGTTTTCTCAAAAGGTCTTTTCCTTCAAAGTTCTGCTGATAAAACAGAATTCCTCATGGAGGAAATCTATGGTGGTTTCAGATTGATGACTCAAAATGCCTTTCAACACATGATGCTACACAGGGTCTCTGTAGTATCTGTACTGGGAGAGAGATCAGAGGAGATGGGGGGTAAACTGGCTCCAAGGTCAAGGCAAAGCCCCCTTCCCTTTGATGGCGAAAGGAGGAAGTGCTGCTATTTACCACCTCGAGATTTACGCCAGGTGGCAGTTTTTAGCACAAAGTGAAACAGGGTCAAAACAAAGCAGAGCAGAAACAAACCTGCTGATGGTGACGAACATTAAGAAACAACTTTCTGATTTTCATCTCCTACACTCTTACAGTGTCCCCAAAATAATGTTGCAATTTCATTACACAAGACCTCAGTAAAAAAATAGATCAAAACAAGCCTTTGATCTTATATAACCTTATATTAGCATAACTGGCAAAAGGTGTTGCAGGGCAGAGATGCCAGCTGAGCCTTCTTGCTCATCGCACAAGGGTCCAAAGGCCCCTTGTCTCTGTCCACATGTTAATCTTTACAGGGCACTCAAGGAAGTGGCGTTGACAGCCTAGATTTGAGGTCAGGAGGGGGCCAGGGGTCAAGCACTTCCTGCTGACATGAAAGCACATTCAAGCACACCTTGCTCTTGGTATCTTTCGTTCGCCCCCCCCCCCCCGACCATCTGTACCTACATAATCTGGGGCTCATCGGGCCCAAACAAAAGCCATGTGTTAATTACCTTTGAAGGTGTAATGACTTCAGGGCCGCAACCGATCTTCATCTGGTTTCAAAGCGAGGGCCGGAGAACAGGTTACGCTTCAGACAAGTTACAGTTGTTCTCTCCTCTACCTGCCCGCCATGCTTTTTGTTTTTTTAGAGGGACAAACATGCCTTTTGGATTCCCTAAGACTTGAATCTTGTCCGTATAAAATCTAGGGATCCACAAACCGCTTCACTCTCGCTTTTGTGTGCTCTTAAATGAGTAAATTAAGGAGAAAGTTCTGACACATGAGTAAGGCCTACACCTGTCTTCCAGATGTGAGGACATTCACTTTGATGGAATTTAGTTTTATTCTCCTGACTTAATTGTTTTTGTAGTCCTCACTTTAGGAAGATTACTTGTTGGTAGTAACGCCTAGTACTTAGTTCTTCTCAGTTTACAGACCTACAGTGAAGGAAAAAATGGAATTACTTATAGATTGACTAATAATATGAGCCCCTTTCCCATGATCCAGTGATTTATTTATTATTAACAAACCAAAACCACATAGACATAGCAAAAGGTGCTGGTAACAATCTGCTTATTAGTCATCACAAAAACAAGACGATGTGTTCCGGTGACGACTCTTCTTGCACCCTTTGTGAGTAAAGCCTGAGTAACACTTTCTTCCTACCACAGGAGAAAGGGAAGTGGGTGCCGTATATTCCCAAACAGATACTGTATGTTACCTTGTTTTGAATATATTTTTCCTCTGGCTGACTACAGGTGACCTCATCAGCAAAGAAAAGATTTTTAAGGGAAGACACCAAGATTGTAATGGCTCAGGTGGTACTTTAATAGTACTTGGTTGAATTAACTTCAATGTATCTCAGTCAGTGTTTCTAATTAGATCACACGATGATAATTATACAGAGTGCTGTTTGTGAGAGGATATGCATCTGAATACATCAAAGAGCAGCGCAGCCACATGAGTTATGTACCGTCATACTCTACATCCTTTCTGCTGAGAATCAACAAACACACTGTAATCCTTTTGAAAATCCTAAACTCAACGTTCCAGTCAGAGGACGGTCGGGGGCCCATGGACACCTCATGATCCTCAGGGCATCTACCGGAGAGGTTGTATGATATGGGGAGGAGTTACCCTCTGCTCCTGACCTGCAGGTGAGACAGAAGGCGGTCTTGTGAAGACAGAAAGCGGTCCTGTGAAGCCTGCGCTGGGAAGAGAGGCAAGGCTGCACACCAGAGAAGTTGGATAAAAATATCATCCTCACATGACAGTTTCCTCCAAAATCAAACATTTCAGATTCTACCTTGTAATTTATCACTTCTCTCACCACCATGGAAGGAAAATCAAGGGAGGGGGCAATGTTGCAGTTAAAAGATTGTTTCAATTAATCTCTTTGCGTTTCCTATTAATATTTGTTGAGCTCCATCTGGTTTCACAAGCTTCATAAAGTGCACCGTATTAAATAATCTTCAAATAAAAGCAAACTTGTCTCCAGAAATGCCTCTCGCAGAACAACGCCTGACAAAATCTTGAGACAATATCTCTAGTATTAACATGTAGTTTTGATTATAAATACTGTGTGTATGCCATACAAGCCTACGTGTGTCTCAGATGTGTGTTTCTTTTATTTTGAGACTAAGGGTGTAAAGGCGTGGGATGATGATTTCAGATTCCTGGGAAAAAAATTTCCCAGGCCTGGAAGAGCCTGTGGAAAGTAATCAAGTAGCTGAGTGATGTCATTCTGATGAAACGCAGCCTGTCAGACAGTTGGCGACTACGGGTGCTCTTTGGCATGGGCCACAGCCCGCTATACACCAAAATATGACATCAAAGTAGGTATCAGGCCAGGCCAAGAGGCTGGCACTGATCATTGTCTTCTTTGATTACAGTAGCCTCATCTTCTTGCTGAGAGGATAAAAGAAAACGGCTGCTCGGGGTTAAGAGAGTGTCAAAAATAATGAGGCACATACCATGTGCTAATAGTGTCCCAGTGACTCGGTGGATGGAAGCACATAGCGTGTACTCAAAACATTATGGGCCGAGTTCCCGGAGAGGGATTAAGTCTAGTCCGAGACTACGTCGCTATTCAGTGGATATATCCAGTGAGTTTTGCCTTCAGTCTGGGACTAGTCCTAATCCCCGTTTGAAAAACTGGTACACTTTCTGGTGCACTTTCTTTTCTTACTTATTCTCCAGAAATCTTATGAATAATAAAAAATAACGGTAATCCTTAACTCTTCCTACGTAGATTATTTAGGGTCTACAGTCTGAAAACAGTTTCAAATACAGATCTCGCATAATTGAATAATGACCATGTTTTACAGTAGGGTGTGGACTTCAAAAGGATTTCCCCATGAAGACTCCCAGGTTAAAGGACAGAAGATGAATCATGTGTTGTGGTTCTACTGTCATGACCTGTAATGAGGGCTTTTTCATGTCCTTTGGCAAATCTGTGGCATAAATAAACATTTCCGAGACAAAAGGGCCCGATTCTTCTTCTGTCTCGGTGGAGATGAGAATAAGCGCAGGGGAAGGAGGGCTGCCGCCTCTCAGATGATAATAATAGCAGGTTTTGTATGGTAATTGGTCCCTGCTCCCTCCTCTGTCGTTACCTGGCAGAGGGCATTGCAAAGGGTGATTCAGGCTCGAGGCATGAATGGAAACTCCTCTGGAGGAAGGCTGCACACTGACACACCAGTACCTCCACCTCACTCATCCTCCTGTATGACAACAAGTTCCTATACACATGCAGGCAAACATGCATGCACCCCCACCCTGACACAATAACCATCCATCTTGCTTAGTATGAATGACGTGACAGAACTGTTTACAGGCAAACGCAGCTATTTTGTGACCATCATTCGGATAAAAAGATCAACAACAAACAGCTGAACTGTCAGCTGAACTATTTGAGTACCCCCTTGTAGCCAGGGAGACCCCTACTGCAAACTTATCTTGAAAGAGTTCATTTTTATCAAACAGGGATTCATCTGTAACCAATAGCGGGCCTCCTCTTACGAAATGAGAGCCTGCTCGACAGATGTCTCCTGCCTCTCTTACTCTTTCTTACTCCCCATTTACATCCACATCTTAGATGGCACCTCTTGACTTAAGTCAGGATCAAGGTTGTTTACCAATTCTCTGGGTAATATCAGGAACATGTGGTGGGGGCACATGAAAGGAACTCTGCAGTGTGTTAACACCCGAAACCTCTTTACATGTTTGTTTTGGGTTTTAAACAATAGTTTAAACATGAAATTAAGGGGACCTGTTTCCGGAGGTTTGCCTCAAGGTGACACAGAACAGAAGCTGAAGGGTTTTCACAAGGGTGGATAGCCTAAAACGTCAAAGATCTCTCACATTCCAGTCAGATCAACTTGTTAGTAAAACTGTCATTAAAATAATGCAGTAAAAAAAAACTCTATATGTTCTACAATATTTGTTTTTTAAGTGCAGTATATTGACTCTACTACTATGAAAAGTAATAGACAGTATGTCAAATTCTGGTGTTAAACAGCCCAGAAATGTTAGCCACAAGAGAAATGACTCCAATATACCCATAACCTCTGAAGGTTTCAACATCTTATCATCTTATATGTAACACCTGAGTGTCATTCCATACATTTCCAGTTTGCTTTTCGTCACGGCTTTTAGCAGATTTCCACACTTAAACACTTTGTGGCATAATACCACTAAGTCTCAGGCTTTGCTGTTTGCTGACCTTCATGGGATTTAGTGCTGCGGTTGAGTCCCACAATCCCTACCCTGATATCATATGTTTTATGCTAGTGCTGATTACTAGCGCTCTGTATAGGAGAGGGTGGCAATTTCAAGAAACTCTTGTATGAAATATAAAGGTTTTATAGATGGTGATCTCTCCTTTGTTCTTCCAATGAGGACCTACACCTGTTTCTGATGATGTGAGCCAGAGCCTGTCCCTTTCAACAGGCTGATCCCTCCTGATCTCTTTGATGTAACCTGACCTAACAGTTCCAATACCAGGATTTGATGATCACGGATGGACCCTCAACAACAGCATGTGCAAATCAAAACTAACAGGCACGGGGTGACGGACGATGGGGATGTGTGAGCAGAACTGGCAGGCTGTGCGGACAGAGAGAACGCTCACAGAGCTATGATGTGTCTAAACGCCATGCAGCCAATGGTCACATGATCAATGCTGCCAGCCCAGACTTAAGCAGTAAAACCTGTGGATCTGTGAGGGCACATGCAACTGATTGGAGATGAAAGACAGGCTTTGACTTTCACAGGAGGCCTGGAGTCGGGGTGGGGGCTACAGGGGCACTTCTGAGGGACTGCCATCAGAACAGCTGGGTCATTTTCAAATGACCTAATTCTAGGATTAATCCATTCGGACTTTCATGGTTAAATTTGTGTCTACGTTACATGCAGACGATGGGAGGCAAAGAAAAAGGGAGAGAAAGAATTACCAGTGAAAGCCAGAATGGCTTAGCACTTTGAGTTCAAACAAGGTGCACAGTAGAGAACAAACCACTGAGCACTAACAGTAGCAAAGCTAACCAGCGTTTCTGTCTCCAACCCTCACACTGGTAGGGAAATTCAACACAGAATCTACCCGTTCAGATCACTCGAAGCGCAAGCATTTGCTGCTCACACTTCTTACTCGTTTGGGTCAGAGGACATTTCGACACACCGCTGGTGCATCTCTTTATGGTAGGTGTGTGTCAGAGGCCACAGTCCATCTGTGAGTGATTTAAGGGTTACATTTTTGGGGATGACGTGTGATAAAACTGGGAGGTATACAGGTCAAAGTGACCTGACTCAATCTGTGACAGAGCTTCCCCGCCCAGGTCCAACCACATGTTTTAATCTATACAAGCATCTGTTTGAAGTTCCCAATGAATACCATCAGTTCTGCTGGTGACTTTAAATCTATCTTACCTGGCTCAGAACTGTTGACACCCTTTAGGCACACTGATTAACCACAAGAGGTTCTTTTTCTTAGAGGATGTGAAGCAGCTTCAAGAATCGTGTGATGTTGTGCTCAGGATGTACGTGAGCATCATCAAAAATGGCCAAATTTGTTCTTACTGGCTCAGTTTCTATCAACATATTTAGACCATATTACAGATAGAACTTTGTTAAAGTCACACTCCCCGAAGAGTAAAGTGTCCAACTGAACTTGGATTGCAAAGAAGGTGTCATTCATTGGTTTTCCCCAAAACTACATTTGATGTACTCGATTCTTGCACCTTCATCGTTGAATGCATTTATTTTAAGTCGCTTTGGATAAAAGTGTGACCTAAATGAAATGTAATGTAATTATATCTGAAGAAATAGGGCCCTCCGTGCCCAAAAATTCGGCCCCCGAGGCCTTTTCAATCCCCCTGCCATAGCTGATACAAGACATTATTAATAAGGTACTTTAGTCTGTGTTTCACAGCAACTTTACCATAGGCAGTGTTGACATGACAACAAGCTGAGATTTATCCCCTTAAACTGCTCTCAAGATAGCAGCTTGTTGCTTTCACATGTACAGGTGACTGTTATTGCCCAGTACTTTAAAACTAAACTGAACTACAACGGCAGACTGTTTCACATGGGAAGAATGAGCTCAATGAAAGACAAAAGTGACTATGAAGTGTCACTGTGATGAATAATCACTGCTTTTCTTCTGTATTCACTGTGGGCTACATTTGAACTTAAATGTGTCAAAAGATTGTGTGTTAAAATGAGACGTTGTTCGAGGGAAGCTTACCTCCACCACAACGAGGCATTTTTGTGTTCAAAAAGCTGGCTTCCCATCAGGATGCTCTGCTCGACTTAAAATATACAGTAGACCAGGAAAGTTTGGAAGCGACTGAAGTGCGAGGGAGGAGGCGAGGAGAAGGGGAAGAAAGAATGATGGTTGCTTTGATCTGTAGAGGCCCAGTCTGGATTTAAAAAAAAGTGTCCAAGTCCCTTTTTCTAACCTAAAGAAGACATGAGCAATTCAACTAGTCAGAACTGGAAGAGTTCTTAAAGGAGGTGTGTGTTTTATGTGAAAGGTGGAGGATGTTACTTTATTTGCTGTAAAAAATAATAATTGAAATAACATTAAAACAAATAAACGGTTTTCCATTCTTAACCAGGTAAAGTCTCTTGATATCATAATGTGATTCCCTGGTTAAGTATTGTGGGAACTCCTTGAGTTTTACTGTGTTTTGTTTTCTCTCCACTTGCTTTTTAGGCAAGTGTGTAACAAGATGCATATTCTCACATTATAAATTTGTGGTGGAATGGGAAATGGGCATTTCAGGGCCAATAAAAACAACCACATCAAATAAAACATCGCGGATCAAAAGAACCAAGCCATGGACATTTTTTCCTCTATAAATTAAAAAGGGGGGTAGTCTGAAACGCTTGATCATGCATTGAGTCCTGCCCCGCTCCTGCGATTGGCTGGACAGACACACAAGGGGGGAAAGTTTGAATAAAATACACGAGCATGGCACGAGTGTTGTCGTTCAAGCTTGTGCGCTTGGTCCAGCAGCGCGTGAGTGGTACTAGATAGATAGACATAGGCGCACTCTTTGAAAGTTTTATATATATCCAAATAATTTAGCGACTGTCTGCGATTGTTCCAAAAATAAATTTTAATATAAAAAACATTAAATTTAGCCGTTTCTGGGAGCGTGTGACAAGAGTTGTTGCGTAGTTTAAACCGTGCGTAATTGTCGTTTCTTTCGTTAGCTCCATCAGTCAAAGTTTGTGTTTCCCTGACGAACCTTTGCATTTTGATCAAGGACATCTTAGACCGGGATAAAATGACAGCTATCAGAATGGTTTCTTCAGTGTTGGTGCTGGTCCTGATGCAGTCCGGGGCTCTTTGCGCACGGAGGTTCCGGGGTGGCCGCAACCCACAACCACGACGCTCATCACCTCCTCCCACGTACCGGGCGGATCGGGGTGACACCACGGAGAGCTTCCCTCTGGATTTCACCGCCGTGGAGGAGAACATGGATAACTTCATGACACAAGTGAAGAACCTTGCGCAGTCCCTGTACCCGTGCTCGGCGCAGAGGCTCGACCACGACATGAAGCTGAACTTTTTGGAGAATACATCAGTCACCTGCAACGATGGAAGCCCTGCGGGGTAAGTACCAACTGAGAATACACACACAGGGTGTTAAATCATGATTCCCATGTGATTGGATCAACGGCGGGTCAGAGCAGGGTCAGCTGTGCACCCTGGAGCTAGTCGGACTTCTTACTTGCTTCCGCAGGACACAGCCCGTCCTGCTGGTCATCCTGCAACCCGAAGTAACCCACATTTATCTGGCCTCAGGGCTAAACTGTTCGTCTCAGTCTCCTTAGTCGTGCTGGTTTATTGCAAATGTTCAAATTTGTTTTCGATTCCTATTACCAATTTAAATGCCAAAAATAAATAAAAATGTATTTAAATTAAAAAAAAAATCTTTCAAAAGGGAGCTATGTACAAGGACAGAATGAGATAAACAGCTGCTTTGCTTCAGCGAAGCGTGAAATTTGCGGATAGCCACATGGCCTACGCTTCATTTCCTTTGCTTCAAATTAGAATGCAGCATTTGCTCAGCAGAAAGTTTGGATTAAAGTTTTCAGACCCCCGCCCATCCTTCTTTCTGCCTGTCTCTTTCTGATGATGGCACCCAGTGCGCACACAGCGGAATAATGATTTTGCAGGCGTTTAACAGTAGGCCCAATGTATTTTCTACGTGGCTACTGTAACTGTAAACGTGTAAAATTTGCTGTAACTGGCTCATAGTACATTTTTGGTAAACTTGTTGTCAGTCAATGGTCCATGAGGTAAACAATAGATCACTACTACATTTGTTTGCCATGATATCAACTGTTGAGAATGTTAATAAGCAGAAAATCTATTTGTCAGTAAGACAGCCTCCATTGTTTCTCTACTAGAGCAGGATAAGCCATGCCACTAAAAACATTTTTATATCAGACAGATCCCCTGACTCTTATATTTAACGATACACAAACAATGCCCGGTCAAACAGACTCTCTTTAATGTTCCATTTGTAGGGAGTCAAATTGAGCACTGCAGGTTAAACTGATTCTTATACATATAATAATGATAATTGAGTGATGGCATTCATATATAGAAGTTCTGAAAGTTGTAAACTTTTCATATTATACATGGGTTTACAACATAATTGTCTTTAAAAGCCACAACTCAAGGAACGTGGATTTCACTTGTCTCAAAAACGTAAGTACTGCATCACAAATATCATATACATATCATGCAAACTTCCTATTAAGATGCCATGCCCCTAATTTACTAGTAACATAGCAAAAATATGGAAAAGCAAAGTTGAATCATTATTGTATGTAGTCATAATTATTTGTCAGTGTTTTATAAAGGCTTTACTGATAATGTTGTCCATACTAAATCCAGAGGCTGTAAAGATTGTCCCTGTAGATCTGGTACCAGTTCAGTGATGGGCAGCCTCGACAGAAATGGGTTTTTGTGTGTCTCTTTATGGATTTACTATGCTGTCTAATTCCTGTAAACCCCCAAAGTGCCTAGTGGAGAGAGACGTCTGTTAGTGCGGTAAAGCTCTCAGCTCTTTAGAGATGCAGGGGACAGTTACTGACAGATGGTCGTTTCATTCACTACTACTGCTGCTGTTCTTAGTTGAGATGCTAATCCATCAGCTATATAAAAGGGTACAGTTACAGTTACAGATAATCAAAGATGAGTAAAACCATTCACTAGACAAGAAGGTGGAACTGTGTGAGTTGCACTTGTTCGAGTGAGTGGGTTGATGCAGTGCCTTTCCCCTCTTGACTCGTTCAGCATACCAAGCCCCCCTTCACTTTGTTGTTTGGAGGTAGAGGGCACTGTCCTCAGTCCACATCATTGACTGTGGCTTACAATAATAGCACAAGACATTAACTGCAGCCAAAGTATGATTCAGAGTCTAAGCATAAGGCTCAGAGCCACAGCCGAGTTTGTTTTCATTAAAGTCACTGAAGTGGTTTTGGCAATCCTTTGAGTTTGTCATTGGTAAGTCAGGTGGATACTGATTGGAAAAAATACAAGTAAAAAAATATAGAGAAATAATTTTGAGCTTCTTATTAATTAGGTGGTTAATTCTATTCAACATACCAGAAAGTTTGGTGATAAAAGAAAAGTTATTGATGCATCTGACATGAGGACATCCAGCAGCATGGGAGAATCATGATAGCATTGCCCTCTCCTGGGCTGACAACATACAGCACACTTCTTATATTCTAGCATGCATTCTTTTTAAAATCTTAGCCTGGCACGAACAAATTCACTTCATCTTACCCAGGGTGCATTCACGGGGGCATTTATTTTGGCATATATGGGTCCTATATATAAAAGACATACTGTGGTAAACGTAGCCTACAATTTAGCCATGTCGTGTGTGTTGGCGAATGATAAGCTCATCGTGATGAGACTATTATGGTACATTACCTATTCTTTCTGCATTACACATGAGGAACACTATCGCCTGGCATCTACAGTACCAACAGGATAGGGGACGGTTTATCTCACTATATCAGTTTCCTAAGTTCAAACTATACACAACCTCCTTGTTCTCTCCTGTGTACTTGTTGAATTTATGTTGGTGGATTTTCATTTTTTCTGTTGTCTTGTCACCTTTCAGAGATAGCAAGCAACAAAGTGACAGAACAGTCTTGTTTGGATTAAAGTGATGATGTCGTATGTGTTTATATTTCATGCTTGGATAACGTCACTGATGGTAGAAACAGTGAGGGTATTACTTTTCCGTGTTTATCTCATCCTTCTGAAGAAAGAGCACCCTATCACAACTGTGGAATGAGGTTGTATCTGTATGTTGTTTAGATGTATTGTTATGCGGGCGGTGTAAAATAAATCTTGAGGAATACGGGATCATATTCACCTACGGTATTTACAAGCGTTATTGACGGGTCTACTAAGTTGATTTGATATTCTTTGTTCTCTTGTAGGTACTACCTGAAAGAATCTCGGGGCAGCAGACGGTGGTTGATATTCTTAGAGGGTCAGTATTAATTCAACGCATTTCATTATGTTTCTCCATTCATGCCCACATTGAGAATGATGAATAATTGTGTACAATGTGTGTGATAAATTCTCCATGTTTTGCTCTTTTGTGTATCTACGTCCAGGCGGCTGGTACTGTTTCAACAAGGAGAACTGTGATAGCAGATACGAAACAATGAGGAGATTGATGAGCTCATCCAAGTGGCCCCAAACTAAAACAGGTTTGCCTCAGCTAGTCGGTATTATTCACTACGCTCTCATAAGCACCAATGTTACTTCACTTGTGGCCTGTAGCAAATCCTGACCTCTAACAGGGTGAAAAAAGTAGCCAGATCCCACTGTAATGCCTCAGTAACTAAAAGGATTAGATGCATCTGTCACCCCGTCATAATGTAGCTGCAATGTAGGGCAACCTGGCGCCCACCAATGTAGGAAAAGAGATGCCTTCCTCTCTCATTGCAGAGTAATAACTGTAATCCATGTGGTAATGATGATGAGGAAGAAGAGGATGTGTCTAGGAGTGCCAGAATGGCTAATGATACATGTTGATCTGTCTCTGCAGGCACAGGGATCCTGTCTCCGCTGCCTGAGGAAAACCCTCACTGGTGGAATGCTAACATGGTGTAAGTTGACTCCCATTTGTTTGTGTTTATTGAAGTTTAATTTTTAATTATGGCTAGCAACTTTAACTTGATGTGGGTTGCGCAGGTTCCTCCCGTACTGCTCCAGCGATGTGTGGAGCGGCGCTACAGCCAAAACAGAGCAGAGTAAGACATTACTCGGTCATCAAAACAAACATACTATGTAACCCTCTTTAAGAAAAGTGGCATTCTACAGTGTTACTCCGCTTGTGTTGTGTGCAGGTGGATATGCCTTCATGGGCTCATTGATTATTCAGGAGGTTGTGAAGGACCTGCTGACCAAAGGTCTGGACAACGCAAAAGTCCTCCTTTTAGCAGGAAGCAGGTATGTTCGTGTGTAAAGATTTTGCTTGCGATTTCAAATTCAAAATCTTCAACATTTTATTCATATTCCTGTCAAGGTATTTATAAGAATATACTATATTTATTTGTGCAGTGCGGGTGGTACCGGGGTTCTTCTAAACGTGGACCATGTGGCAGAGTTGCTGGAGGGACTGGGCCACACTGGGATACAAGTGCGAGGCCTGTCTGATTCTGGCTGGTTTCTGGACAACAAGCAGTACCACTGCACGGACTGTGTGGATGCTGTCAGCTGTGCCCCCACTGAGACCATTAAGAGAGGCATCAAGTAAGGGAGGCAGTGGATGTTATCATGAAGGGACATGATTTTGCAAGACCTATTTTAGTACATTGATAAGTTCATCAGGTTGCTATTGGAGACATTGTGTCCCATCTGTTCTTTTCATCTGCCCCATCAGGTACTGGGGAGGAGTGGTACCAGAGAGGTGCCGGCAAACCCATGAGGGAGAGGAGTGGAACTGTTTCTTTGGATATAGAGTCTTCCCATCAATAAAAAGTGAGCTTGGGGTCAAATGCACCTACTGTACATGCAAGCCCAAATTACCTGTGGGGCAAATGAATAGGTAGAGACTATTTATACACAACCATTCAAAAGTTTGGCGGTCACTTAGAAAGGTCCTTATTTTTTAAAGAAAATGAAGATAACATCAGAAATACAGTATAGATATTGTTAATATGGTAATGACTATTCTAGCTGGAAACGGCTGATTGTTAATGGAATGTCTACATAGGTGTACAGAGGCCCATGTCCACCAACCATCACTCCTCTGTTTTAATGGCACATTGTGTTAGCTAATCATGTTAAAAGGATAATAGATGATTAGAAAACCCTTGTTTATTTACGTTAGCACAGCTTAAAACCCGCAAAACGCCAGTCTCAACGTCCACAGTGAAGAGGCGACTCTGGGATGGCGAAACATATCTGAGACTGGCCAATTAAAGGAATAGATTAAGATGGGCAAAATAACACAGACTTTGGACAGAGGAAGATTGGAAAAAAAGCTATGGAGAGAAATATCTAAGTTTGACGTGTCTGGATCACAAGGAAGAACATTTGTGAGACCCAAAATAAGTGAAAAGATGCTGGAGGAGTGCCTGACGCCATCTGTCAAGCATGGTGGAGGTAATGTGATGGTCTGGGGCTGCTTTAGTGCTGGTAAAGTGGGGTATTTGTTCAAGGTAAAAGGACTTGACTATATTTTCTATTCATTGTTTAACTCATTTGATGAATAAAAGTGGGAGTTTTCATGGAAAACATGAAATTGTCTGGGCGACCCCAAACTTTTGAACGTTAGTGTATATGCACTCTATTAATCTTTTTGTTTCGTTTTACCTGTCTAGGCCCTGTGTTTGTTGTCCAGTGGCTGTTCGATGAGGCCCAGCTGACAGTGGACAACATCCAGCTAACAGGCCAGCCTGTGCAGGAAGGCCAGTGGCGCTACATCCAAAACCTGGGCATTGAGCTGAGGAATACACTCAAAGATGTCCCGTAAGGCACCGTCTCTGCAATTTAGGAAGTTCATCTAAGTAGAATTATTGCATGGATTCAAATTCGTTTATGCTGGGTTTTTTAATTTCTATTTTCAGGGCTATGTTTGCTCCAGCTTGCCTATCACATGAAGTTATCACCAGAAAGTGAGTATGATTTATTTTTTAAAGCCCCGTTTCCAGTGTATCATCATCAGTGGACACTAAATTTTGTGTTTAAGACATCCTACCTGTGATCTGACAGCGCCCTCTTGTGTTGTAGTTACTGGATTGACGTGCAGGTTAAAGGCACCTCCTTGCCACGAGCTCTGCACTGCTGGGACCGCAGCCTCAACGACAACAGGAACAACAAGGCTCCACCCAAAGGCTGTCCCGTACATCTGATTGACAGCTGCCCTTGGCCACACTGCAATCCCACCTGCCCCACAATCCGAGACCAGTTCACAGGACAAGAGATGAACGTCATTCAGTTTCTCATGCACATGGGCTTTGATGTGCAGAAGATGGCTCAGCAGCAGGGCATGGACCCCAGCAAGCTACTGGGCATGCTTAGCAGCGGCAGCTAGAGGGACACACATGCACGCAGTATCAACAAGCTAAGCCGAAGCACGGCTGGCTGGTCTCTTTGACCAGTCTTCCATGCCTGATACCTCCAACTCCACCTTTACAACCCATTCTAACTATAGTCAACTCCTCCTGTTTACTTTAGTCTAAGCCTCAGTCAAACACAGGGGGCTTAGATATGTCCCACAATCCCTTTCCTAAAAACTGGTGAAGGACAGGGGCAACACACAACCACGACAAGGCACAAACTCTCTGCTACTCTCCATTTAAATTATCTTTTGCTTTTTAAAAGAAAAAATATCACAAATGTAATCCAGTTTTAAGGATGCTCATTGATGTTTTGTTTTGTATACTATTTTCATCCTTCCATATAAATTATATATAGTCATTGTTAAAGAAGAAAACGCTACAATGACGTAAGGATGCTGTCTTTGTTAAGTAGTCAATGTAGAGTATATAAGGGTATAATTTGGTTAAACTGTTTTATAGTTTCTTATCACACAAAAACGTACTTTAAGGGAGAAACATGGACATATTTATGACCAGGTGAGAAAGGCACTGGATCAGAAAGAAAATGTAGTATTCATCTCTAAAGTAATGGCAAGAACAATAAAGAGAGACAACTGACACCAATACTCCTCTAATCAGCTTGTGGTATAAAATCAGGTTGGATTAGTTAGGCTACTGAAAATAAAGCTGCAAATATCAAATGTTATTCCTTAATAATGAAAGTAGCCAAAAAGAAATAAAAGACAGTGCTCAACACTTCATGTTATTGTTGTAATGATCCTGGGTTTAAAGAAAAGGTAACTCATACTTGATAATGTTGAAATCTAGGGGTTTGGACAGCAGTGCTATTACTTCAGCAGTAGTAGCAGTGCCACAATGCCCGGTTTAGTCGTTTGCTGGTGCTGATTGTGGTACTGAAGTGGACCTCGAATCACTTTGACGGTCTGTCAGTAGCTATACAAACACCACAGTGCCATTACATGTAGTCTACGCCTCTTTCTCACAGTCCACATCATCACTAGAGGACTGTTAAAACCCGAAATTAGGTCAATAGTCCCGCATTTCTCTCACCAATGCAATTTAAAGGGAGACAAATATCCTGTATTGTGTATTTTTTTGAGTATTTGTACAGGTCCTTTCAAGTGTTCACTATTGTAACACCCTTCTTTTATTTGATTACAGAGATCACTTTTTAATATAATGACAATGTTGTATGTAATGATGTCTTTAAAAAGGATGTTTTAAAGGACCTATATTTCGCATCATACCAGAGAAGGAATTACTAAGGTATTACTAATTGTAATTTTATTCTGTAACATATTTTTTAACAGAAAAAAAAAAATCAAGCTACATTGGTAATTTACATATTTATTTTGTTATGTAAATCATATTTATAAGTGCTATTTTCACAGAGAAGTGATTCTTTGTAAATTGTAAATACATAGCTGTTTTTCTCTTTGTGTTGATTGCATGTCTTTGTATCAGACCTAAAAGAGAAGACATATTACATATACTACAAGGTAAAAATGGCTGTGCAGTCTTGTTATTATTATTATTATTGTTATTAGTAGTAGTAGTAGTAGTGGTAGCAAAATAGGTATCATCCCATTTTACACTCATCTTTAGCAGGAGGTAAGGTCAACAGCTCCCTCAGGCTCCCAACAGTTTGTCACCATTTTGACATATCTGATAATAGATATGAGGCTTAGTGTAAACAAACTGTCACAGGTTTTTCAACACCTTGTACTTTAGCAGCATTGGTTAAATCTCAAGAAATGTGGTCAATCTCCAAAAACAGGAAAATATTTCAGAGTGGGTAAAGTGACAGGTAGAAATGTCAGGAAATTACGCAACAAACTGATAATCTCATTCTTAAAATAAGAAGTCTTACTCTATAATAGATCTTCTAACATCAAAAATCTATATTCACTGGCTAGTCCATGTTTTGTGACCCTTATACAGCATTCAGTCTTTTATTTGGTGCACTCACTGTTTTACTGATTAAAAGGACTGCAGGGATTTACCCAAGTTGTTTTGCAATTTGCCTTTCAATAACCTATCGACACATACACTCACACGTCAATGTAAGGCACTGGCCTAACCATTGGTGGTAATTGGGGTTCATTTTCTTGCTTAAGGACATTTCGACATGTGGTCAGGAGGAGCCAGAGATCGAGCAGTGAGCCCTGCAATTAGTACAAGACTTGCTCTACCTGCAGAGCCATAATTACACACAGATCAACAATTCATTTGTTGCAGAACTAAGTAGGTTTCATTTTGGGTGAACAAAGATGGACGGCGTGCCAAACATAATGCTGAAAGATAATTAAGTTCCGAAGGCAAAAGGGAACTTGAAAAAAAGACAGTTCCCCCCTACTGTGTCTTCATCAGAGTCAAAATGGACAAAGACATGAGGAAAAACAAATAAAGCAGTCTACATAGAGCAGTTGTACAACTGGCATTGGATAATTGGTTCAATGATGATTTCAAATCCATTGGATAATGAATCCATAGCCAATGACCAAATGCCACACTTAATTTATAGAGTTTAGCACTGAAATGTATTTATTTCATCAAATCAATCAGCTCTCCTTCCTCTCCATGACCATGATATCATAAAGGTATCTTTTCCACAAAGCAATCCTGGACAAGAATGTGTTTTGAGTGAATTATGAATGAATTTCACGTCTCATAGACCCATAGCAAGACAGGCATAGGATGGGGCTATGACATAGGATGCTAATGGATTTTGTAGTTTTGGCAGGCAATAAAAAACAGGACATGGGACAGGTAGAAAGTTGTTTTCTGTTATCCGGCCCCTTTTAAAAGGCAGAGTCAATGTACTCCTTGGGAAATTGTCTTCTTCTCTTTTCCAATCTGAATCCCATCACACTCGCATACAGCAAATTAGTGAAAAGGATGTAGCTGAAATGTACCAGACTTCAAATCACAGCATACTAATAACACAGGTTAAAGTATTTTAAGTAACTACTCATTTATTTCCACTTCCCAACATGCATCAGTCAAATCTGCAATCACTCATGCATAATCATCCCTCTGGACCTGTATGTAATTTCTGCCTCTAATGGGAGTCTTAGTCTCCCTCCCTGTCATTATACCATGTGTAAATGCCAGTTTCTTACTGAAGGTGCTCTGACTAAGCCTCTCTGGGTGCACCCTCGAAATACGACTCCCATGCTGCCTGCCACATGCAGCCTCCCACCCCTCTGTGGAATATAGACCCCCTATTTATAGAGCTGGCAAGGCCTGTAACCCTTGGCTCTGTACAAACTTTCATTTAAACAACCACCCCTTGCAATCCACTGAGTGCACAGTAACACACAAAGGAGGAAGGGTGTGTGTCTTGTGTGAGTGAGAAAAAGTGGGAGACCAAATCCAAAAGGCAAAAGGAGAGAGAAACGGCAAGACAAAGAGCAAGAGACAGGGACAATCTTTTTGAGTCATTTTGACAGCAGTTAAGGGCCTACAGTGAAGAAATTACAAGGACCAAGTCAGTGTGTAATGGAACGTGACTGAGAGGACAACAAACTGGTCCACCTGTTCTGCACACGGGGCTTTTGATGGAAGATTGATCTCTGGACTTTACTTTTGGAGGACCTAACTCCACTTTGAACTTGTTGATACACTGGACAACTTGGGAATTGAAGTAAGCAAGCAACAACAAAGATTTCTGAGGATAAACTGTACTGATAAACACTTTAAAGGACTGCTACCGTAGTGTCATGACTGACAGAAATGTTACTCTGTATGCATTGTTTATAGATTAGTGCAGAAAAATAGAAACATTACTTCAGAAACAAATTAAAAATTACAAATATGTCTTATTTAAAGGTCTAATTAAATAACATTTACTATTATAAGATACTGTAAAAACGTCTACATAACTGTATAAATGTAACTTGATTGCAAGCACACTGCTATAATTACAAAGCAAGCTCAGGGAAGAATTACAGACATTTGTAATTAAGGAAAATCTATAAAAGGCAACCAAGGAGAGGGTGAGGTCTGTGACGGAAAAAAAGTCAACCACAAGGACACCAAGACAGAGAACAGGACGTCAATAATCTCAACAAAAAAACAGCTGCCACAGGGAGACAACACGCACCATGGATTCTCAAGGAGGACACTACCTCAACAAAGAAGCTGTGCTGTCGCCTTTAGGTGCAGCCCGAATGTGCCAACTGCTACTCGGTTGCACCATAATGGCCCTTGTGTCCCACAGCGCAGGCTACAGCGCCTCCTACGGACATTTCTGCATGTTCGTGTGGTGCTTCTGCTTTGCTGTCACACTGATTGTGTTCACCTTGGACATCACGCGGCTCCACACATGCATGCCCATTTCCTGGGATAACTTCACTGTGGCCTTTGCAATGCTGGCAACCCTCATGTACATCACTGCCTCCGTGGTCTACCCTGTTTACTTCCTCCAAACAGAGTGCCCTGATGAGGGCTGTGAAGTCCAAATGTACCGCATTGCTGTCACCGTCTGCTCCAGTGTCTGCTGCTTTCCCTACGGCATTGAGGTGTTCCTAACTCGGGCCAAGCCGGGAGCTGTGGTGGGTTACATGGCCACTGTGTCCGGTCTACTCAAGGTGGTCCAGGCTTTTGTGGCCTGCATTATTTTTGGGGCCCTGGCCAATGACAGTGAGTACACCCTCTACATTGCCCCCCAGTACTGCGTGGTGGTGTACAGCCTGTGCTTCTCTATCACTGTGATAGTGGTCGTACTGACAGTTTCTGGTAGGACCTCTGCCCTGCGGTTCCCCTTTGACCGGTTTGTGGTTGTCTACACCTTCTTCGCTGTGATTCTGTACCTCAGTACTGCACTTATCTGGCCCATCTTCAGCTTTGACAAAAAGTATGGCAACACTACTCGTCCTGAGGACTGCCCACGAGGAAAATGTCCTTGGGACAGTAAGCTCGTGGTGGCCGTGTTCACCAACGTCAACATGATCCTATATTTTGTAGACCTTGTTTACTCCCAGAGGATTCGCTTTGTCTCCAGCTCTGCTGTGTAAAACACATAACCCTCTAAAGACAAAAGACAAATAAAGAATCTTTGAGGCCACATCCACAATGCTCTACACAGTCAGGTCTCTGTGAAGGACTCATTCCCTTGGATCCATAGATTAATGGTGTTGTATCTGTATTAGATTTTAATATCAGTGTTTCTTCACCTTTAGACAGTATTACCCTTTTCTACAAACTTATAAGGCCTTTCCCCAGTTTCTTCAAAGACCTACCAGGAAAAGACTGCCAGGTGACATCCCTCTGCTCCGGATTCCTTTGGTGGTTGCCTACCAAATGGACCTATGGGATTATAGGTCCATATATAGATAGATAAATAATGTTTTGAATATCCAAACAATGTTGTGCCAGTCAGAGTAAAATGTCAATTTATTTATGTATTAGTATATGTATTAAAATGGATGTAAACACTAACATGGAGGAAGATATCATTGAGATGAATAGCATATGTAAAGTCTACACAGTGTGCACTGATAATAATAATATTAAAAAATAATATTTCCAGCCATCCAATGAATGTTAAATGTATTGGATACATGAATATTTTAAATG
Source organism: Etheostoma cragini (assembly GCF_013103735.1). NCBI lineage: Eukaryota > Metazoa > Chordata > Actinopteri > Perciformes > Percidae > Etheostoma > Etheostoma cragini. The sequence continues at coordinate 10,189,525 of NC_048421.1, read as the reverse complement.
CAAAGTATCACAATATTTAATTTGAAATAAGCACAATCATGTAGTGGGATATCTCTTCTTTTGCTATATTTCAGATATGTGCCGTGTTTAATAAAATATTTAACAGTATGTTTTGTTGGTCTTTTTGAGTTCTGTACCCTTTGCTTTGTGTGAAGTAACGCTAGGCTTTAATTGATATGTGAACCTTCACTCTAAACTTTCAGAAGAAAGATTTACACAGTGACATCGTAAATCTCATTTGTATATTGGCACATGTTCAAATCAAAATTGGTCAAGTTGATTGCTGAAGTATATTATGATTCATAGCCTGATTAAATCAAATTACCTTGATATTTCAGTATTTGATAGTCATTTATAAATCACGTTGTTGTGTTAGAAAGGTTTTCTGAAAGGCATTTTATCAGATTCCTAGGATTAGCCTACACACATAGTTAGTAAAAAAAGGAAAGGCTTTCTTATCAATGTCAATGGAATTGCGTATGCTTTATTCCTACTTGATTTAAATGTTCTATTGTAATGTATTTTATTATGACCTTGGTTGAGGCCAAACCCCAAATTGCATTGGTCTACAATAGAGTTGTCCTGTAAGTGTTGCAAGTTGAGACTATTCACCTTTTTCCATGCACTTTGGAAGTAGGTGAAGTTGTGCCGATGTTGTTATCCCTACTCTTCTTCTAGGTGTATTTAGTGTTAATTTATGTCGTTTAATATGAATAAACGAGTTGCCTAATAGAAGCACTGAAGATGCAAACCCAAAATGTAGGCCTGCTACATACCCTAGGCTGCTAACTAGGCTTCAGGTTGGTTTCTGGGTCAGCTGATTTTTTTGTCTCCCAGGAAATAGGTCTCTGTTTCTGACAGTAGTATAGCACCAGTTCTGGCATGCTCCTCATCAACGTTTCTCCCCACTGCACAACCTGATGCAACAGCTTTTTGGCTTTACAGAACCCGCCTCAAAGTTATTACCAACACCGCTGCGATTGGTCAAACGTAGGGCGCGTGTTGCCCCAAACATGCAAGCTCATTGGTATTCTTGCTTGTCAGGCATCTCCACAGGTAGCCTACAGTGGGCTACAACGCGAGATAGCCGGACCACGTCGAAACTGCTGTAATTTCAGGTGTTTAAGTGGTTGCTGTTTCGGTCAGTCGGTCAGCTAATAAGGGCTTTTCAGTTTATTCGTAATTTTGTGCTCTTAGAATGCATTTAGGCTACTTTATGGCTGTCGCCACCGTGTGTTCGGAAATGTCGTTCGCTTCGTTTAATGAGGAAGTATAGTTTGTTTACCACTACAGCACGACATCCCGAGCTGTAAGAAGATACGCTGCACACAAGTTGTTAGACGTCGTCGAAATCATGTGTTGTTCTAAAATGGATTAATCCCTGCTAAAGTTTATAACTCTGTACACTCACAGGTAGAATGAGTGTGGGTTTCATAGGAGCAGGCCAGGTGGCCCACGCTCTGGCAAGAGGCTTTATAGCTGCAGGTGAGTATACCTATTAAGTCACACTGCAGCATATTTGTATTATTTAGATTTGACTTGCGTTGTTGATGTATGTTGATTGCAATCAGACACAGAAATGATATCTGGACGTTCTGTCCCCTTTAAGGCGTGATTGCCACCCACAGAATCACAGCCAGTTCCCCAGGCACAGATCGCCCCACAGTACAGGGACTGCGGGTAGGTAGACAATTAGGGAGAATATGAGTGGGGATTTCAAGGTAGGCCTATTAAACAGTACTTTATTTGCATGTTATGAATTCCTTTACACAAGCAAATAACTTGTCGTTTGTATAGAAAATAGGTGTCAATTTCACCACCAGCAACAAAGAGACAGTGAGCAAAAGTGATGTTCTCTTCCTGACTGTGAAGCCCCACATCATCCCTTTTGTACTGGATGAGATTGGACCAGACATTGAAGATCGTCACCTTATTGTGTCCTGTGCTGCAGGAGTCACCATCAGTTCTATAGAGAAGGCAAGTCATAGCCATCTGTCTTCACATGTTACTAACTGAGCTGAACACAGATTGTAAATAACAAAACTGGATACTATTGGCAAAATCTAATTTTCTCACTCAGTGTTAGAATAATTTCATAATCAAGAATAGACAGGAATCACTGAAGTTATAATAAAGTTTGGTTTACTTGCAAGTAGATCAGTTTTACAGTACTCACAGCATCGGTACAGGAAAAATGACTGACCAGAAAGCTTTATACAGCAGCTCTTGTAATACAATGCAGAATGAGATAAATTGCACAGTCACAATAAAGCAGTAATGTTGACAGTTTCTCACACTCCAGGAGCGCCTGTTCTTTTCCCAGCGTTGCACCGTGCTCCAGACAAGGACAAGACAGTGGTTCCCAGGAACCAGATGTCAACAGCAGTAACCGTGTATTACAATTTCATAATGCAAATAGTTTAAAACTGATCAGAGAGAAGTATATATGTAGTGTATACATGTAATGTAATTTTCTAACACTCTGTAATACTCATTACATTAAACAACTTTTGTGCATGTAAAATATTTAACCTAAATTGGTTTATTTTCTCTAAGGCAAAAGTCAAATAACTCCAGAAAACTGTTTACTTAAAGCAACATTGCGAAAGTTTTATATCTTAAAATAACAGTTCCAAATTCATTTAGATGCTACTACTTGTAATAGGGAGAAAGTTTTCTCTGTCATTTTCACTGCACTCACCAAACGCCTGTTTTTGCACTGTTTTTGGTGAGTGGGTACAAACTCCTGGAAGTGTGCAGCCCTTTACGGCACTATCACTGATTTTGAACTAAGACCAAAAAAAAGGAGAGAGTGATCAAGTTGCTGTGGGACAATTCAGACTGGCATTTAGTTGTTTGGCAAGAGCTTTGCAAAATAAAAGGCTGCATGGCAGACGCTGAGCTGGCCTTCTTGCTGAATCGCTAGTTTTTGATCTATCTTTATTTACGACAGCAGTGAATCAGGGAATTACACTGTGAATCTGTAGGGGCTTGAAATCGCAAAACAATATGAATACACAATGTTGCGTTACCTTTAAAGCTACCTTTTAAGACCAAGAAAATGTATTATTTAAATTTCATAATAAAAATCCCAGATTATTTGGAAGTTTTAATATGACATGTTATTAATAATCAATTTTGTTTTATATACATCTCAGCTCGAGCTGAGGGCTAATGCTTGTGAAATTTGGCTTTGTGTATTTTAATATTAGGCCCTCACTGTGTTCTGCGCTCACACACTGCAGCCCCATAGGCTAACAGTCATATGTTGTAACATGACATTGGTTGAGTGCTAGAACTTGAAACACCCATGCATTTTAATTTAATAAAGTCCAAGATATGTTGTCTTAAAACAAACTATATTATGTAGCAGACTAAGCAAATGCAATTTCATCTATTCTATCAACTAGACAAAAAAATGTGATCTCTATGAGTTTTATATAATAGTAAAAACTATAAATGATACTCTCCACCCTTTTTAAATAAAATCTATAATTGCAGGACAATTCATTCAGTAGATTGCTCTATTCCCTTACAGAAGCTGCAGCAGTATCATACTGATCCAAAGGTAATGCGGTGCATGACAAACACTCCAGTTGTGGTACGTGAGGGGGCAACTGTATACGCCACCGGCACCTATGCAGAGGTGGAGGATGGAAAGCTTCTGGAGCAGCTTATGGCCAGTGTAGGATACTGCACTGAGGTGGAAGAAGACCTGATTGATGCCGTCACAGGCCTCAGCGGCAGTGGTCCTGCTTATGTGAGTCGTTTATATAATGTGAAGTGTGTTTTAAAATTTGGCCTAACCTGTAGCAACTGTGAGAAGTCAGTCATAAAATCATCATAACTATTATAACTGTGGCGTTGCAGGCGTTTACAGCTATAGATGCTCTCGCTGATGGTGGAGTGAAAATGGGCCTTCCCAGGAGATTGGCTATACGCCTCGGAGCTCAAGCCCTGCTGGTAATACCTTTTTTTTATTTTTTTTTTCTTAATTTATGTGTTAATTTATATGTGCTTTTTATGATGTTTTTTGGTTCCTTTTTGTTATGTTACTGTTGGTTTTGGGTGGTATTAGTGATGCTTTTCAAGCTATCTATACTAATATTGTGGTCTTGACTCACATTTAAATTCCCATGTAAACAGTTTCATGTGCACTGTCCCTGGAAAAACCTATAAATCCAATCCAGATAGATTTCTGCAATGTTGCCAGTTGTCAGCTGCAGTCTGATTTGGTTGGTTCTAGACCATAGACTGACTGTATGTATATTGAGTCTATGTTTTAGACACAGTCTGATATATACAGTATATTGATAAAAGGTACTAGTTTGTTATGACTTAATTAATGATGTGTTAGACTAATGCGGATCTCACTTTGTGTTTCTTTAAAGGGGGCTGCTAAAATGCTGTTAGACTCAGATCAACACCCTGGGCAGCTCAAGGACAATGTGTGTTCACCAGGGGGCGCCACCATCCACGCCCTGCATGTCTTGGAGAGTGGTGGCTTCCGCAGTCTCCTCATCAATGCTGTAGAGGCCTCTTGTGTTAGGACTAGGTAAGTTGATAAGAACAGTGTGAGACAAACAAACCAACAAATCATATTTCCTGTCATAGGGATACACAAGAAATGCTTTTAAGTTAATTGTTATATTCAAATGGCAAAAGAATGATATATTTCTTTTGAAGTTTATAACTCATGACAGCAGATGGAGCTATATGCAAACAGTGTTACAATGAGACTTTTGTCCTTCTCAGGATACTAGTTACCAAGTAATACGATTATTACCACGCTACTATAATATCTTGTGCTAAATATGTATGTTTCATACTATGTTGTAAATTTCTCTTGTGTCCCTTCCCTTCTCTCAAAAGGGAACTTCAGTTTTTGGCCGACCAAGAGAAAATCTCCCCAGCTGCCATAAAGAAGACAACTCTGGACAAAGTGTTGCAGCAGCCAGGAGTGACTGTCGATGGTGTTGGAGTCAGATCTCATGGGATCAGTATGTTCAACAGCAGTAACCCCCGGACCAAGAAGAAGTAATCCTATAAATGTGTGGAACAATAAATCTGCAGTATAGGCTGTTAATAAACCACTACTGACAGAGGAACATGCACTAACCTAGTGCATTACTTTCTAGATTAAAAATGAGATATAAACAATATTTTGATTATGCTGTACCAGTTTGAGCCATATTTCTTTTTGTAATAAAGTGCCTTTCCTTTTAGCAGGCTGGACTAAAATTATTTAATATTTCTGGTATGGCCTATGTTATTTCAGTCAGTTGTTTCTGATGGTAGTTGGCAAAGTTAGATTTACTAAATAGCAATGCAATTGAGTGGAATGGACACTCAATTGCCACTTATGTGCAACCTGTATTTAATGCAAGCTCAAATGAAGGCTAATGTCTTAAACAGAATGTGCTGAATGGTATATGATGCAATGAAACTGAGGATGTTTTCAGATTGTTTTTTTTACATGTTTAAAAAATCAATTTGTGAAGATTTGTGTTAATACGCTTTGGAAAGAGAGAAAGTAGATCAGTCTGTTTTTACCTGCTGTTTTTAAATGACTGTCCAGCACATGCATTTTGTTATATTTGAAAGGTCCTATATAAATAAAGCTTGCTTGATTGGTTAAATGCCAGCAGTAGTTTTACAGTCACCAAGCAGTCATTGGCAGCTGAAATCTAACAAAAGGTGGTATATTTTTGTTTAAATGTTTTTTTTTTTTCTTGTGAGGAAAAAGGTCCTTCATGAATGAAGGCACGTGACCAAACACGATGACGTCTACCTTCAATACAAGAGAAAGGAATCAACAAGGAGAGCACGAGCTGGCATTTGGAAGCGGTGTCGCTTCTGTGAGTGAAACTGAAATTGAACTGCCTCTAATGTTTGGCCACCGTCGTGACGGTGTGAGAACAGGACCTTGACGGCAACAACTTCAGAGAGCGTAATTTTTCAGTCAGGTGGGTCTGTAAACCAAACAGAGTCGGTGTTGTTATGCTGAGTGTGCATGCCTTCGCCTCACTGACAAGCTGGCCACGGCTAGCTTAATGAGTTAGCATACCTCGCTTCTTGCATCTAACCTCGTCAAGTTAGTCCTACTTATACCAGACGTTGTCTTCAAACTAAGAGTGTCCGCATCCCTTGAGCGGTTAAGGCACATGTTTTCATAAGTATTGGGTTTATTTTGAAAGGGTCTACCGGAAATGCTTGTGTGGCCGTTGGGGACTGACAACGGTTGTGCTCCTACTATGCCGAGATGGCAGCGAATCTTTTGTACAACTCATGAGCTGCGAATAAAACATGCCATTCAGATTTTGGGTTTGATGTAGCGCAACGGCAAGTGGTTTCCCGCGTAAACGGCGACTTTCCCTGGTGAGGAATCGCTCGTGGTGCTTAACATTTCTAGTAGGAAGGCTGAGCACGGGGATTTCCTCGCCTGCTTGTTTAGTAAGCGGGGAGTTGTTTGCCACTTTCACAAGCAGGCGTTGAGAGGAGTCGTGGAATGACAAAACTGTTTAACTGGTTGCTCTTGTGACATACAGTTTGCCAAGACGTCGCGTGTCCACTGTGTGACAGCGCTTCTTGGTGGCTTGTCAACTCATGCGCTTCTTGCTGTTCAAACCTGCTGCTTCATCACCTCGTTGTGAAAAGGAGCAAGCGCAAGCCGAGGCAGCGGTTTAGCGAGACCAGGTTGGTTTTCAATATTTTTATCATGACACTTCTGTCAAACATGAATGTGATGTTATATCTGAGCAATGTGCTGTGCTTTCATGCAGCTCTCAAATGCATGCGTGGATTTCATCTCGGAAATGATTCCAAACCATCGTTTCGGAATGAACGTGTTCACCTGAAGTGACAATTCATTTAACCAGTGGTTAAATTGAAACAATGGCAGTACCAAACCCGTCGTCCTTGGCTTTAATAGCATAGCCAGGCTGTTATGCCACTGTATGGTTTTAACATTAGAGGCAACAAATGAGCAGCGGTATTTTTATCGTGCTGAATCATCACAATGATGTATCAGACGTTATTAGAATCCACCCCGAAATATGGCACCACCGGACAAAGGTCTGCTCGGTGGATAAGGGTCGATGTTTATCACCAAGCCGCCGTTTAAGGAGGTGGATCGAATTGGTGCTGATCTGTCGTGCAAGTCAGTCATCAAGCCGTGAGCATCAAGTGATGACCATCATGCATTTATCAATAGCCTCATCTACATTCACCTGAGAGCATTGTATTGCATTGCTGTCATGATGTACATCAGCAAACCAGGGTGTGAGTACATTTAGACTAAGTGCTTAGATGTCAACTGAGATGTGAAATCCATTTTAAAAAAAAATGCGTGATAAGCAATATATTATGCCTGTGTTGTTATAATGGAGTCCTGCAATCAGTGGCAGTTTAAATTGGGTCATGTGTAATGATGGGATGTATGGGAAGTTGAAAACAAACACAGAATGTATGGATTTGAAACAAAATGCTGGTGTAGGAAATATGTATTTTGATGTTTGGCGTACTGTAAATTCCTTTAATTTCTGTAATTTAATACGCTAAATGCTTTAGTGTACCAGCTTGCTTGTGATAATATTTAATGCATTATAACTATATAAGTGAGTATAACACTTGATTTATTTTGGTTTGGCAGATGCTCTTGTTTCCCTTTGTGTGTGTGTGTGTGTGACATGATGAAATTTGCTGCCTATTAGAGTGCACGCTTATGGAGAGCAGGTAATGAATTATCCATGGAGAATCTCTGTGCAATTTGAAAAGTCACCTTGGAAACTGTTGGGCATATAGGCAGGGCTAAACAGATAGAAGTTGCCCATTCTTACTCAGATATTCAACTTGTTTCATCATCTCTGTTCATGCGAGCGGGGCATTGAAGTGTGTTTTAGCAGACAGGCCAGCCCCACATCAGAAGCTCGGCTTTGCAATAAAGCGTAATGTCCATCTCTGCCTTTTTCTGCAGGTAACAAGAACAGATGAGGGCCCATATAAGAGCCCAATGGGGCTGGCAATGGTGTGTGGATGGAGGCAGGGAGTGGTGGAGATCAGCTCTGAGATTTATCACCTCTTGCATTGAGGTAGCGAAGATAAAATAAGTCTGGATCCCATAGAGGTGAACCGAGTGCACAACTCATACGCAGTGGCGTTGCTGAGACTGGGCAGGCGGTGGAGGGTGGGAGGGATATTTGAGGTTGATGAAACACGAGGCAAGACTTTACACAGAATAAAGTACAGTCTGGCCACCAACACCTCCGCATGGCCAACACAGCTGTGACTTGGGACTAGTTACGCCTATTCAGGACAAATAGTAGCCTCCAGGAAGAAACACAAATGTGAGATTTGTACACAAAATTGCTGCTTAAGCTGCACAGGGAAATGGGAATGCCTGGAAGGAAGGGAGAAAAAGATCAATATAGTTTGTTTTTTTTCTCCCTTTTTTTTGCAATAGGCAGAGAATGTTGGTGATGAAACCTTTTGCAAGTGTGGTGCGGATTATGATTGCTTAGCGTTGCGATATGCCCGCTCCACTTCTCAAAGTAATACTTTCATCCAGACAGAGTAGCAAGTGTGTTTGATGAATTTCTGTTTGGAACTTGAGTTAGACTTGGCATGTTCATTGCTGCTCTCGTGTGTTTGTATTTAAGATTAGCCAATATTGGACAGAACATAGAGAGCAGAAGCATAGAGCCGTGCACTGGCTGCTGTTCTTAATGCAACCTACTTTTATCTTGGCAAATTAATGTTTGAGACGTATTTGTGGTGAACTGACAGCAAAACAAGTGATTTAACCATTTGCATATTTGCACAAGAGGCTAAGTCAAAATAAACCAGGGAGGGAAGAATCACTTTTGAGAGTTTTGGAAGACTATATGTTCTGATATTTTCCCGGCTGGATATGTTAAAATGTTCTAAGGAGGTTAAAGATAACCAGACCTTGTTCTAAGATAAGCAGTGTATAACCCACATTGGAAAGGAGCTCTGGCAGATCATTAGACTGCTATTAGTACTGTCTAGATTGGATCTTGATTAAAACAAAACGATTTTTATTTTGTAAATGACAGTGGGTTTCTTGAATAAAAGCGATCTTTGTATTCTCTCCCTCATTAAATTATGCTACATGCAACAGGAGCAGCATTCATTTTTTTTTTATTATTTGCTCTGTTCAGCCAATATGTTTTTACTGGCACCAGTAGACACATTGACAATATTATACATGTATAAAGGTCAGGCATGTGTTCATACAGAATAAAAAGCAGAGTGACAAAAACAAAATCAATAAAACTGTATTTTGGTAATCTCTATTGCTAATGCTAAATATAACTTGTTAGTTATTTGAAATGTATTCAGTTATTTATATTGAGCTAAAGCTCCTATGGTGAACAGTTTGAAGTTCAATTTCTTGTTTTAAGTAATATTTCATCTCATCTGTGTATGGACACAGTCGGTGCTTTGGGGGTCAAACTTGTGACCTTAATCTTAAAAAATAGTGTTTTATCATTCAGGCGTTTAACCATCTTATTTCCACTTCTACCATCTTTTGATATGTGATTTTTGAATTGGTAGTGTCTAATTTTCTAAAGTATCTTTTTCCATAATTGGTATCTCCTCGCCTCGACCTGACCGGTACCCCCTCCTCCTTTTTCCATTGCCGATTAGTACCGCCTCATGCGTGGGGCGAGCCGTGGCTGGTCATACATGATCATAGCAGGAAACTGCCGTGATCTAACGCGACACACACACAGAACGTTGAATTTAGTTTCTAATGAACCTGGAGGCCTGGAGATTAGTGACGATTCTCTCAGACCAATCAGTAGTCTGCAGGTTTTCACACCATCTTTTGGTTTGCCTCAGCTCGCTTAGAACCTTTTTGTAGTACTATTAAAAAGTACCTGTTAGCAGGTACCAGGGACTTTTTTTTTGTAATGGGAAACCAAAAAAGTCAAGTCGAGGTGAGTCGAGTAAATACCATGCGGTGGAAAAATGCCATAAGCTTTACTTCCGGCTAAAATATGTGAGCAGTTGAGAAGTAGGTTACATTGAGAACCGGAGTTAGAGTTCTTGGTACTGAATGCATGATCGTTCATTCAGACAGCTTTCTAAAGTGACATGTCTGTTTGGACAACCACATTGAGTGTAAAGCTCCATCAAATATCCTGTAGGCAGACCTCATCAATCACTTGCCATAATTTGAACTGAGTGGTGGCAATGCTATTAATAGAAATTAGCATCTTTGTTACTTCCAGCCCAGGTAATAACTCTGGATGACAGACTGCATTTGAATCAAAGCACTCCACAGGAAAAATAAGATGATACATTTGTTGTTTTTTGTTTTTATTCTGGGATGCTGCAAAGCTCTGTTTGTTTGTTCGCATGATCACAGACTTGTGTTTTCATGGAAGATAATTCACCTCTAGTCATAGCTGTGCAGCTGTACCAGTCAAAGATGTGAATTATGATTTTAGTATAATTTTACTTTAAATATCATGGAAAAAAGTGTTTATCTGATCTAGTTTTGCCTTCTGTGCTGCAAAGGCTGCGCTGTTGCTGTGAGGTCAATGCAATATGCATTTAATATGTATGCAACCAGTGTTGGAACGCTGGTGGACATTTTGCCAGTGTGTGGGTTGCCTGCAACCCTTACTTCCTCTGCCAGTGCGAGACTGAGGTATCGAGCTATTCTCTTCCTGTTTAATCAAGTCCTCCAGGCAGATACTGTGGAAGGCCAATGAAGTCTTTTCTCCTGTCGTACTTGTACTAACAGAGGTGCTTTTGAGAGTAAACCGCAGCTACTGAACTTGGAAATAGATTCTGGATGTATTGAACACCAACATAATCTGTCTATCTCAAGTCCCTTTAAATAGGCTTCAGATTACCAGTGACTTCAAAAAAATACAAAATCTCTTAAGGGAGGTGTGATTCAGGCTTTCACTTTAAATTACATGAACTATATGCAAATTCCAGACAAATCGACCGCATGCATTTGTATACCATAGAAGCTTCCATATTGAACTTTTTCAGAGCCTGTGTTTATCATAGTACATCATGTAATGGTGTCTATTTTCACCTTGTGACAATTAATCAAATACAATAAGTGTTCGGCCATGTATGTAAACCTTTTAGAAGATATAATAAAATCATTGAGTGTGTTTAACAATAATGTGGAATATTTTGCACCAGGAGATTTTCTACAGATATTTAACTTTCTCTGCTTTAGTCTAACGTTTGTTTCCTTATTACAATAAAATCAAATATTTTAAAAATGTCTGGCTTTACTTTGTGGTTGAAACAGAACAATATTTGACAATAACTTTGAGATTGAGAATCACCACATTTGTTGTAATAGAACATATTAGCCTAAAGCCATTTGGTTTAATCCTGAAAGGAAGGTCTAATCTTTTGATTAAATCCTTGCCAAAACGCTGGTGCTTTTTATGTAAATTTGACTATTATGATCTCTTGACATTGACATCTCTAAATGATCGCATTAAAAATAATTGTAATTCAAAGCAATATTACTATTATAATATGTATTGATTATATTACACATTTTTAAGGACTCAACATCTTCCCTGCTCTTAAAATACAATGTTTAGTAAAATTGGAAACATTTAGGCTACCAAAGCTGTTGGCCGAAGTTTAGCTGCTATTAAGTATAAGCATGCGCATTTTTTTTCTTCTTTTATTTTGGAGCATGTATTTAGTCTGTCTTTTACAATATTAATTTACAGCATGTGAGAAAAGAGCTTGTTTCAGAAAAGCAATTTTTTTCTTTGCAGATCTGTTGATTATAGCACATTTTGATTTAAATATCGTATTCAGCATCAGTCTATTCATCTAGCAGGACTTAATTTGCCGGTCAGAATGATATGATAATGTAGAGACTGTTGTTAACCACCGTTTAACCCTTCAATTATTCATGCCCTGTCATAGGCAGGCAGGCATACTATTTGGGTTAAGCACTATTGTAGTGCTGCCCCGAACCTCCACTGGTCAAAAGTATTAGCTTAGTATTTCCCCTCTACTACAAGAGTATCACGTTTCCCTGTGAAAGCAGCTGAATGATTTCCCCTCTCTCTCTTTTTGTCACTCTTATTTCACGCTCTGAATACTTAGTAGTTGATAGCTTCCCTCCCCTCTTCCCATCAAATCTTTCTCTTGCACGGACACACTCACACACTGTTTTCTCCACACACAAGTTTAGACCAGTCTTCCAGTAACTCTTGCAGCGCTATCAGAACTGTCTGATTTTTAATTTGTGGTTAAATGGCGCCCAACACATGTAGCTTGCTTGATAATTGACTTCACTTAGCTGAAGGGAGGAATGATTAGATCTAAATATCTAGACAATCTTTTTGATTCTGAATTAGAAGCAAGGGAGTAAAAGTAGTGGCACTGATCAGTTGACTGAAGTGTTTAGAATGGCTATTTATGGCATACACGGTGGAAATGTTGGCTGTCTCCATAAAGCACCTCACTCTTGACCGAGCAAGTGGACACGGAGAACAAATAGGCCCACGGTTTAAATGAACGGGCCAAAGTGCTGACAATTCTTTTATCTTTCATGCACTTATGTCATTATGTGATTTTCAGTATCTTTGTGGTTATGATCATTCTATTTCCTGTGGAAAGTCCATGATAATGGAGCGAGAGGCTACAAGTCTCATACATTATTGATCAGGGAAACTGAATAAGTGATCCTACTGATTTCACATCCAGCTCTCATCTTTAGTGTTGTGTTAATTGTCTAAGATGTGCAGGTTTAGCAAAGGCAATGAATTGAAAATGGCGCTAAATCTATAATCTAAGGCCTAATTTACATTTGGGCAATGGCTCCTATGGCTCTTTCTGTGGCCGTAAATATCTTTACAAGTCTAGACTAGTCCTAGCAGAGGAAAGTCATTTAAACTAAGCATATGTCAAATCGTGTACCTGCTCTTCTGGGGTGAAATGCATTGTTTGATGTGAGATATTCACTTGTTTGTTTAACAGAACTGAGTTGCCATTGTCAAATGCTCCCTGTGCTTTCCTGAAAACGCTCTTTCATCAGCATGCACCTCCACTTTCTAGTTTTGTTCACTTCATTAGCAAACTGCCAGTGCCAAGTGCTCGGACGCTTCTTTTCAAGAAATGACCGTGACATGTTAAATGCATATGTGCTTGCGTGGTTTTTGTAACCTCTGTGTGTGGATACATGTGCATGTGATTTTAGTAAAGTGATATGCAATCCGCTGTCATGTCTCAGTAAAGCATGCGCCCCGTTAGTCCTCCCTAGTCATGTTTAGTATTCCGAGAGCAGGTGCTGTCGGAATCTGGATTCTGGGGCAGGTTGCGGGGGTTTTGTTTGCTCTTATGGCCCTAATAATCTTGTTACACCGCTGTCAAGTGGAGATGGCACTCCCTGCAGCCCTGAACCACCATGCATGCCCCCTCCAGTACCAGAAATCTACCCCCTCCCCCCCCATTGCCGCCCCCACAAGCCTACCGCCATTTTGAGACAGCCGTTGATGGAAGAGCCTTGGATGTATCCTTG